>NC_090184.1:17323643-17358643 GCF_024679245.1 Pseudorasbora parva
AAGATTGCTCCTGTTTGTATATACGTAATGTATTGTCTTTATAAAGTATCTTCTTATTAAACTGTTTGTACACTTACAAAGTTCTCAATGCTTCAGTTTGCATGTAGGAACCCTCATCATGCTACCGTGTTAGTGTGAGGCTATTTTCAGCCGTGTTAGTGGTGTTAACTAGCGATTTAATTTTACTTACTCTGTGCCCCATATACAAGCTTTATAAGCTAATCTGTTTTTAGAGATAAAACTATTTACATTCGATTTTCATGAAAACGCATCCCAGAGAACGATCTACTCGGTAACCATCTGTTAATTATCCCTAGGTAAATTTTTCACCGGAGTTGTCCGGTGTATATGTACTAGTACAATGTACATCGTATATGTACAATATGTACTCCCCAAACATTAACATATGCCAGCCAATGTTCAAGGCCAGGTGGAACTGCACAGCCGAATCATTGGAAGTTCTGCAAGTATTGTGAATAAACAAGTATCTTTTCATCCCCTTCCCACAGGACAAGACTGTCAACAGGCATGGTTGATGTTTATCTATAACCACAACAATTTAATTCAGAGTTGTTAATTTGCTCGCCCATATCACCACGGACAGTTTTTCTCACCTTGGACAATATCAAGCAGGCTTCACTCAGTGTCTAAAACCGAAGGAGGCAATTCCAACTATTTTCCCATCAGCAGTAAGTAGTGATTTTATCCACTTCTTAACTGTCTAAACCATTTCTGATTAAATTGAAAGTTTCTTATTGAGACAACATTAACGATTTACCCCGTCTAGATCCAACACAAGATGCCAGTACAGTCACTCGATAGAAATCGCATTAGTTTGGTGAAAATGGTCTCCGGTTAAATCAGGTTCACGGAGGCACTGCGCTGCGATCGAAAAGGGCACTTTCACTTTCAGACAGGCAGGGGCTCAAAGTTGAAACTGCTGACGTTACGAGTTAATGTGTAAAGTCAATGCTATATGCTAGTTAAGGTTTAGGCTGAAGTTCTAGTATTGACGTAATAGTTACGCTTTGCACGTTCTTATTGAAATAAAGACTAAATTTACCACTCAGAAGAATCAATTTCCAATCTCAAAGCAATTGGTTGCAAAATCTGCATCTTCGTCACAGAAACAGGCTCAAACAAGGTTGGATACCTAATCTCTCCATTGTCATGCCGGAGTGTAGAGATGTGTTTGTTGTCCCTGTGCGCAGAGAATATCAGAGTAGAACTCCACATTACTATTCATTACCCTTCCAAAAAAGGCAAAACAGACCATTTCATTCTAGGCACAATTTCTAGGGTTGTAAATGGACCTGTAAAAACCATATCTGGACAATTTTTGCCACATTAATTTAGCCACATACCCTCTATGTAGAATATTGTTTTAACTCATTCTAGGGCACCTAGATTCAGTACTACTCTATAGCTACTCAAACATGAGATTGGCAGAAACTGTGCATTATGCACCCTTTAACACAGTTTCTGCCGTAGCTAAATAATATATAACTTACAATTCTTCTTTTTTTGCAACGTCTTCCGAACAGTAGAACTGCTGAAAAAGTGATAGGTACTAGAAAAGTTGTCAGATCGGCCACATCTGAAGACAGTAAGTGCGTAAAATTACGTCAAACTTACAGGTTATAAAATTTACTGTAGCTGTGTGGGTGCTCACTTTTCTTTTCCAGTCATTTGGCTAAAATCCCATGTTTAAAAGATGGAGTGTTTTGCACAGGCTATTCAAGAGAGTATTGGCTATGAATCAGTGACCAATGCTAGACTAAGACACTCCGCTACACTTCTCAAATACATAAAACATAAGCCTGTATAGGAGGTTTCCACCCGAAAGCTGAAATATTAGAATGATTTCAGAAGGATCGTGTGACACTGGAGACTGGAGTAATGATGCTGAAAATTCAGTTGACAGCACAGGAATAAATTACGTATTCAAATATATTCAAATAGAACACAATCTGTATAAATTGCAAAATATATTACAATTGTGCTGTTTTACTCTATTATTTTTGATCAAATAAATCATTCTTTCAAAAACAAAAAATCTTACTGACCCTAAACTTTTGAACATTAGTGTATCATCATCACATTGTTGGTTAGTCATCCGCCATGACATTTTACAACCTAAACTAACCTTGCCTTGTCATACAAAGATGTACAGTAAATACTGTATACTGTATCCACACAAACACACACATTTGTATTGAGGTTAAACCCAGCCCCTGGTGTTCATTTCACTTTAGCCCACAATAAGAACACTTTGAGGGAAATTCCTGACTCATATATCACTAAACGCTTTATCCGCAGCCCTTCTCTCCCTTTATGCTCTCTACCCAGCATGCCCCCAAGCCTCCGTTTGCCCTCCTGCTAAAATCATTGCACTTAATGGGCTAAATGACTGTGGACCTTGGAAGAGAGCCAGAGCATGTGGACATGTCTATGTGCGTGTGAATCGCCCGTCTTCGCGTTTGGGGTTAGGAGCTTCACAGCAGGATAAATGTGAGCAGCAGGACATTAGTTGCTAGCAAGAACGAGATCACTGCATGCTGGTAATAAGCCACAGTGGGACGTCAGTAGAGAGGGGAGAGGGCTGAGACGGCCACTGCAATTGGATACAGACACAGACACGGCCATTATCAAAGTTGTGGGGCAGGACTGTTTACAGGCCTGTCCCCTGATGGGTTTTAATGTGCTAGATAGAAAGCATGCTGCAGGGCAAGCCCAGGAGCTAATGGAGGAATTTATGAAACAAGCTCACTCTCAAGGACATCACAGTCAGATGCTGAGTTCTGCCTCTTATGGCTGCTTTTGTTCAGTTTAGGGACCTTGACTAGACAAAGAGGCTTTTTTGGCCAGCTGCTTAAAAGGTTAATGTCAACGACCTGAGAATATATTAGGACAGGAACTACATCCAATAAATAGAGCTAAGTATATTGACAAGTATATTGAAATTGGTGCTACCTTACAAGAGAAAAAAAGGCTGCCTTCCCTTTTGGAGAATAATTAGGAAAACTTCATCACCCATAATGCACAGAGCATGTTGCCATCCAAGGCCACTCCCACCAGTCTATGATAGATACACTTGGCCACAGTTAAATACCAGCTTGCTTTAGCAGAAAATACTTCTTAGCAAACTTTTACTCATAATGGTGTTGACGTGTAAACGTGAATTGAGTGAGTTACTTTCAGTTTCCAGTGAAGGATCGAGCAAGTTGTAGGCAGTGAAATTCAATTGCAAAGAATCGTAAATACAGCGAGAACACTGCAACAGAAAGTTTGAATAATCTGGGCTGCATTTCCCGATAACGTTGTCTCTTAGAGCGCTACGAAGACTCTAAAGGTTTAACTTAACTGAAGGTATACCATTTCTAGGTGTGTTCCCCGAACTATACCTTAGGAGGTCGCTTAAGGTATACCTTCTTAAGTGCGACGTTAGCGGGTGCTGTCCGTGGCGGCGGTGCTGAATTGGCTTATATCGATGGCTCAATAATCGATTATTTACTCTATTCAGGGGCTGTTTCACTGCGTTATGCGAAAAAATTATGTTCTTTATAAAATAAGCACTTCAGAAATAGTTGAACTTTCATTTATCATAAAAAATTGCACCTAAATTTTACATAATTCTGAAATGAGTGCACGAACAAGCAATCTCATGCTCAACCCCATCATGAGCATCACGCGTCATTTAAATCATTACAATATATTTTCCACAGTGTCTTGATTTACTCCACAACCAGGGATGATTGCCCATGTAGCAGCTGCATCACATTATTGTGTAAATAACTAAATTATATTATTAGATGGCCTAGTCAATAAAAACGCAACACGCAAAACATATAATCAGCTGATATGGCGGAGAAAAAAGAAAGAAAGAGAAGAGCCGCCAGCAGCTGATTTTAGGGCTGAGGGAGTAGCTGGTATCGGGTATCGACAGATACATAAAGCCCAGGCATCGGTATCGGGACTGACAAAGTCGGATCGGTGCACCCCTAATGCTGAGAAGGTTTTCGTCCAGGATATGCATGTATTTGGCCCCATTCATCTTTCCCTCAAATTGCAACCAGTTGTCATGTCCCTGCAGCTGAAAAACACCCCAACAGCATGATGCTGCCACCACCATGCTTCACTGTTGGGACTGTATTGGACAGGTGATGAGCAGTGCCTGATTTTCTCCACACATACCACTTGGAATTAAGGCCAAAAAGTTCCATCTTAGTCTCATCAGACCAAAGAATCTTATTTCTCATCATCTTGGAGTCATTCAGGTGTTTTTTTTGTTTTTGTTTTTAAGCAAACTCCATACAGGCTTTCATGTGTCTTGCACTGAGGACAGACTTCTGTCAGGCCACTCTGCCATAAGGCCCCGACTGGTGGAGGATGGTTGACTTTCTACAACTTTCTGCAATCTCCCGACTGCATCTCTGCAGCTCAGCCACAGTGATATTTTGGGTCTTCTTTACCTCTCTCACAAAGGCTCTTCCCCCCCGATAGCTCAGTTTGGCCAGATGGCCAGTTCTAGAAAGGGTTCTGGTCATCCCAAACGTCTTCCATTAAAGGATTATGGAGGCCACTGTGCTCTTAGGAACCTTAAGTGCAGGAGAATTTGTTTGTAACCTTAGCCCGATCTGTGCCTTGCCACAATTCTGTCTCTGAGCTCTTCAGGCAGTTCCTTTGACCTCACGATTCTCATTTGCTCTGACGTGCACTGTGAGCTGTAAGGTTTAATATAGACAGATGTGTGGCTTTACCAATCAAGTCCAATCAGTATAATCAAACATAAGACTCAAACAAAGGTGCAGAATCATCTCAAGGATGATCAGAAGAAATGGACAGCACCCGAGTTAAATATATCAGCTTCACAGCAAAGGGTCTCAATACTTAGGACCATGTGATATTTAATTTTTATTTTTTTAATAAAATGCAAAAATGTCAACAATGTGAGCAGTATATATTAAAAAAAAGTGCATTGATTTGACAGGCATGTATTCATGATACTAGGTGGGGCAGCCGGTCTCTGAGCCGTCCATAGCTCAACAGCGCTGTGGTGAAATCACATGTGGTTAATGTGGTTAAATCGTTGGTGAAAAATGGAACTGTAGCATGCTCTCACAGAGAGCCATTGGGGTATTTTTTTGGCTGTCCCATCTATTTTTATGTGACCTCAAGTAAACCTCACTCCAGACCAAGACGATATCAGTCCCTTCAGCTATGTGTCTGCATCAGGTCAGTAACTAGTTGGCATGTCTGTTCTTCCTATGTGGAGTAGTGCATCAAATTAATGAATGTATAAGCCTTTATTTTAAACATGCTCATGTGAAAGGCCTTTATATACAGTTGTTCTGTTGTGTTTGTTTTAAGTTTGTTCTGAGAATAGACATGATTTTCCTCACTTCCAACAAAACGTGCAATATTCTAAAACATCATCTGAGGCAATAAATACTAACTTAAAAGGTGGGGTAAGTGCTATCTGGTAACCGTTGTTAATATTTCAAATCACTAAAACAAACACGCCCCTACCCCCAAAAAGGGTCTTGGCCCTAAAAGTCATCCCTTCTATCATAAAAACACAAACCGTTCTCATTAACAACTCGATTGTGCATGATCATGACAGTCCAGCTAACAACATATTACAATTATGACAAGATTAGAGTTATAGCGATCACAAAACACAAACTGTTCTCATGAACAACTCTATAGAACACAAGCTCGATAGTCCAGTTAATGACATATTACAATTATGACCGGATAAGGGTAATATAGGTCATGAAAAGAGTAAACAAACATATATAAGGAGTATAGTACCTTACACGCCCCTTACCTGCTGATTGGCTTCAAGTTTGTTATTCCACTCGGCCCGAGTCCTTTTTCTAAAACGGTTTTGAAATAACACTTACCCCACCTTTAAGGCAAAAGATGGCATTCTAACTGTTAGTCATGGGTACTAAGTCTGTCAATCATCATTAGAGCGCCGCACGTCCCCCTCAGCCTGAATAACACAATGACATTAGAATTCTGCCCAAAGTGTCTATGTTCAGTGATTAGAATTTAAATCTTACACAAAATGTTAGTGATAAACTAGTGCTAAGACCTAGAATCAGTCCTATCTACCTTACGACCAGGAGCCACTACTTTAAATAAATATGAATTTCTTGGTCCAGATAACAACCAATTTTGTGCGTGCGTGTGTGTGTGTGTGTGTGTGTGTGTGTGTGTGCGTGCATTAAATACTGCTTATTGCCAATAAATGCAAGCAAATGTTTATTATTTTAGATAATTTGTGTAAAAAAATGTAATTTTAGATAATTTGTGTTAAATTTAAAATGTGTAAAATACACTCATCATAATCATCATCATATAATTCACGTTTATCAAGTAATCCAGTATATCAGAGTTAGGCAAAATTGTAAATTTTAAAATATTTTCATTACATTTTTTGGATGGATGAATGGATGGAGTCAGTAAGATTTCTTTTTTTCTTTTCTTCTAATAAACACATTCAGCAAGGACATTACATATATCAAAAGTGACAATAAATACATTTACTTTTTATATTTAAAGTCTATTTCAAGTAAATCAATAGTAGTATATAATATATAATATAATATTAATATATATAATATAATAATAGTAGTGTATAATAAAGATTATTTATTTATAAATGTAGTTAATTTTCTACATTTACTTTATATTACAAATAAGATTTTTTATATAAATGTAAATGCAAACATTGATGTATGCAAAATATAATAAAATAAATGCAGGTAAAGTTCATACATGTACTGCATATATTATGTATTTTACTGTATATACTATTATAATAATACTGATGCATATAAATGAAAATGAGCAAATGATGTGTTCATTAAGTAAAACATGGCTAGATTGGAAAACATGCCTAGATTATGTAAATATATTTTAATCTTAACATTTGAAAAGGAAAGTTTCTTTAAAGCATCTTACATTAGATGATTCAGCTATCTCCACTTGTAATTATTAGTTTAATTATGGCCCAATATATCAACAACAGGAAGTACTTGACATTTCTGCAGTCCGTGAGAAGATCTTTTATTTCTCTTATTTGCTTTAATCTGCACAACACAGGCAATCTTTTACCCAGTTCTGTCTTCCGAAAGCCCAGTTCTGTCTTCATTCAGACTAATTCATGATTAAAATTCCGCAGGACTATTAAACTTTAAACGCTAATATAAAACAGAATGACTGTGGGAATTGAGGATCTTCTCTAGCGAGCAGCAACACACAAAGGGAAGACACACAGAGAAAGGTGAGAGCCACCGCATTATAAAGCTCTGGAGACATCCTGAGCCAAAGCACCCAGCAGGACTACGGTCCCGATAGTCGTACCGCTGTTTTCTCATTCATGAGTGCCTTTCAGCACTGGGATTCAAACCATCAAGCCTGATTCTTAAGATATATTCTGTGTGTACGCGCACCTGAACATTTGATCTTTCACTGAAATGCAGTGGAAAGGTCAGCCATCCTACATCCTATGGAGACCACAAGATGAAAGCCCACTAAAATTTTCCAACATCACCTCTGAAAACTTGCAAGTAATAGCAAGGCCAATTTCAACTAAGTTGCTTCGCATAGACCTTACAATTAATTGACTAAAATGCTTTTGAATAGGCTGCATCTTGCTGCCAATATCTTGTAAAGATTTCCTCAATAGTATCTCATTACCACAAATCTGCTCGCTCAATTACTTGAGGGGCACTGGGTAGTACCCAACATGTAAATATGCAGAAATCTATTTGGAAGGTCCCAGAATCTAAACAAACCCAGCAAACTAATAAACCGTGAACTGAAACCTCTGCCTGCACAAAAGATCTAAGACCTACCAAATAATATGATGGAGATTAATGAAATCTCTGAAAATGGCTCAGACTTTGAATTTAAAATTAGGAGTTCTTTTCAGACAGCTTAAATTGGGCTACGCACAAATGCGAAGAGATAAAAAAAGAAGGAAATTACATCTTTGCCAGAGAGACGTGTCTTTCAACTTCCAACCCACCAAAGGTATTCATTCAGTCCCAGTAACTTTGTGTGTTAAGGTAAAAGCCATCACAAAAATGATGAGCGCGGTAATCTTTGCTTCTGAGATGTACCTCTATAATAGTCAAAGTGCTTGAGTATTATCATACGCTTTCCAAATTTTGCCAGTCAAAAGCACCTGATGTCTGCTCTATCGGAGTGGATGTTCATGGTAACTGTAGGTGGAAAACTTAATATGAGACGGGAGATGCAATTTGTCTTTATGTGCTGCAGACAGAAAACATCGGTCCCTGTATACATTTGCATTTCTTTGAGGTAGACTTTCTTAGTGGCTAACCTGGGGTTACACCTGTCCACATTTAATAAATCTCTCCCTATGTAGGGTTGATTTATAAATCACAACGGACTGAAAAACATCAGATATGACAGCAAAAAAACTGAATCTTCAATAAAACTTGCTGCAAATGGCAAACTTTATGGGGGCTTGTGGTCTTCCCAATATATGACGAGTACACCCCATGTAGACCAGTTCCTTTTGTAAATGTATAGATTGTGGACTGTCCTTCAAGACAGAGCACATGGGACTGCCATATTTCACTGGATTTAATGAAATACTAGGATATGGGCTATACAGCTTTCAGAATTCAATTGAAATAGCCTTTTACATGAATGCATTTGGACTGAATCTGAATGTAGCCAACAGAATGCTAAATCAACTAATCTATCTATCAATCAATCAATCAATCAATCAATCAATCAATCAATCAATCAATCAATCAATCAATCAATCAATCAATCAATCAATCAATCAATCAATCAATCAATCAATCAATCAATCAAATTTAATTTCTGTATCTGTCCTACCTGTTAGACCTACATGAAAATCTTAACCAGTTCAATTCTGTGCCCCACATTTGGGGCCAAATTTGCATGTCATAATTATTCAAAATATGCCGCAGAGCTGAAGTGGTTAAAGCACTTTTTAACAAGGTTAGATGGGTCAAAACAATGGATTTTGAAAAACAACACTTTTTGTGCATCTTGACAGGGCAAGTACATTTTTAAAAAATAAATAAATAAATGTTATATATATATATATATATATATATATATATATATATATATATATATATATATATATATATATATATATATATATATATCTATATCTATATATATATATATATATATATATATATATATATATATATATATATTTATATATATATATTTTTTTCCTCTCTCATAGAGACATCAGTATAAGTATTGGTTTCAGGATTTGATTCTGCTGTACAGCCGCTCTGGTGAAAACGGTGATTTTATCCAGCCAATTTCAATAATCATATAGTGTTGATGTGGGTAGATCGGTAATATAGTTGAAATTCAGGTGTCCCCAACTGAGCAAGCCAAAAGCCAAAGGCAACGGTGGCAAGGCTCAGTCGCGTTGCCAGTTCCTCTAGCCAATGCACAAACAGTGTATGATTATAATTCTGGCAAAATTGCAAGTCTCAAGTTATACATGAAAAATAGATATTCGTAAGATTATTCGAAAGATTGGAGTCGTCACGCCAGATGCGGGTTTATTGAGGATGTCGTGTCGATACGGCATTTACAGGGGGAGTTTAACTGGCACGCTTTCTGCAGACACTTCAAGTATGCGTTGGTCATGTCTAGGCGCAAGTCCACAATCTTATCTGAATACGGCCCGGATCCGTGTGACTGCAGTAAACCTCGGGATAAACATCAGAGAGACTAAAATCAGCATAGATGCCATTCTTCTTATGATGTAACGAGTGCATCAGGAGTTTAGCGAGGTCCGCACACAGAGAGAGAGTCAGGAGAGTGGCGGTAATTAGCCTAGGTCAAGTGCAAATGATAAACACCTCTGTCTGATTGCAATAACCAGAGGTGGACAAAGTACACAACTCTATTACTTGAGTAAAAGTAAAAGTACTACTGGTCAAATGTTACTCCGTTACAAGTGAAAGTTGTACAAACAGATTTTTACTTGAGTAAAAGTACAGAAGTATTTGTTTTCAAAAGTACTTTTAGTATCAAAAGTAAATTTACTTTTTTATGCCAGTGCATTATTTTATTATTGTTGTATAAATGAATACTGCCATCATGGTTTAAGCCATTCAGTGATGCTCCATCCGACACACTAGCATACGACTAACTTAAACTCATCTAAATTCTTGTATATGTTACAAAGCTCTTTACAAAGCTGCTGTCACTTTAAAGGTCCTGTTCTTTGCGATTCCATCTTTCAAACTTTAGTTAGTGTGAAATGTTGCTGTTGGAGCATAAATAATACCTGTAAAATTATAAAGCTCAAAGTTCAATGCCAAGCGAGATATTTTATTTAACAGAAGTTCCCTCTCAAAGCCTACAGCGAACGGCCGGTTTGGACTACACCCCTGCACTTCCTTCAGGAATGACGTCACTAGAACCGTTTGTTGACTAACCCTCCGCCCACAAGAACACGCAAAATAGGGGGCGTGGTCTTGTTGCTCTCCCACGTGGAGAAGAGCGCACATTCTTGCATCTCCCTGTTATGGTAAGAGGCGGGACCTTTCTGGGCAAAGTGCGCTAAGCTGCTGTCCAATCACAACACGGGAAGCACTGGCCCAATCAGAACTCGTTACGTGTTTCTGAAGGAGGGACTTCATAGAACAAGGAAATCATCAGGCCGTTTTTAGGACAGAGGAAACAGCGATGTACCGATAAGTAAATTGTGTGAAAAATACTTTGTTTTTTTACACGCAAAACATGAACTCTATATTGCACACTGTAAACATAATCAAAGCTTCGAAAACACGCAAAGAACGGGACCTTTAACTAAATGTTCAGCATTTTGCATTGAAAGCATGCGCCGAACTTTAGATATATTTTTAAGATGGTAGAATGTAGTTTTACAGATGCTAGAAACGTGGCTTTCAAATGAAAGATCGGTATCAAAGAGCACACCCAGGTTAATCTATGGACATTTATAATATTGTCATACATAAACATAAAGCAAACATGTTATTGAAACTGAACAAGTAGTTCAGAAGAGATTTGAGTCAGAAGTAGAGCAGGGGACTGAGGACACAGCCCTGTGGAGCTCCACCTCCATCACCGTGAGTGTGGGAGCTCCACAGGGCTGTGTCCTCAGTCCCCTGCTCTACTCTCTCTACACGCATGACTGTTTGTCCACACACAGCTCCACCTCTGTCATCAAGTTTGCGGATGATACTGTTGTCCTGGGCCTCATTTCCAACAACAATGAGACCGCATACTTGGATGAGGTGGAGCAACTGACATCATGGTGCCAAGACAACTGTCTCCTTCTGAATGTGAACAAGACCAAAGAACTGATTGTGGACTTCAGGAAGAGACAGCAGCGGTCATATTCCCCTCTCATGATCAGCGGGACACCAGTAGAGAGAGTGAGCAGCTTCAAATACCTGGGTGTCAACATCTCCGAGGACCTGACCTGGACTGCACATATCCAGTCTCAGGTGAAAAAGGCCAGGCAAAGACTGTACCACCTGCGCCAGCTGAGGAAATTCCGGGTCTCACCAGCTATCCTGAAAACTTTCTATTCAGGGGCGATAGAAAGTTTACTGACTCAGTGCATCACAGCGTGGTATGGTAACAGCACCAGTCACGACCTCAAAGCCCTGCAAAGAGTGGTGCGCTTGTCCGAGCGCATCTCAGGGTCAGCTCTCCCGTCTCTGCAGGACATCTACATCAAACGATGCAGAGGCAGAGCTACAAAAATCATCAAGGACATTAATCACCCGGCCAACCCCCACTTCACCCGGCTGCCTTCTGGTAAGCGCTTCCGTAGCCTGATGGCCAAAACTGAGAGACTCAGGAGGAGTTTCTTCCCACAGGCCATCAGACTCCTGAACGCTGTCACTTAACAACATGTGACTTCACCTCACTCAGTATTAACAAACTCACATACTGATATTGCACTGCACTTTATTCTTGTGTTTCATGTAACTACTCATTATAATGCTGTTTGCACATTACACTCCTGCACTTCTGTTATCCACATATTTATTTTTATAGTCTCCAGTTTACTTATCTCACTTATTTTATTCCACATCTCTTATTTCTTTTACTTGATTTATTCATAATTCTACATATGTATATATATAGCACCTTATCCTATTCCTATTTTATCCTATCCCTATTTTATAATTTATTGTGCTTTTTTTTTGTTAATTGTTATTTGCTGTCCATGGAGCGGACCTGTTTACATTTCACTGCCGGTTGTATTCTGTATAACTGTGTATGTGACAAATAAAACTCTTGAACTTGAACTTGAACTTGAAGTGAATTGCTCAAATTGACCCACAGCCTGAATGTCACCGTGTTCACTTCCTCTGAGCAGTGACTGGGTCTGCTAGACTGGTTTCCCTGCCAACTGAATGTGTTGAAATTCAGGAGCGCATCGTCAGTGTCTCCCTGTCCTCCTCCTTTTCTCCATCCGAGAATAAGTAAGATTTATGGTGTCAGCCCCTGTAATCTGACCGGCATGAAAAACAGATGCTCTATCTTCCTTTTCATCTCTCTTTGCTACCCTCCATTTGTCCATCGTTCCTTCATCCCGGCCACTTTATGGCTATCTTTGCTCTGATATGACATATAAATCCTGCTGTAATATAACACGAAGGCATGAAATACAACATAATTACTGAAATGTGCTGTATTAAAGAGCGATCTAACGTGACGATCTTAATTCGCCACAAAGCAGAAGGATTTTCTCGTACTGCAGCACAGAATTAGCTCTGTCTCACTCTCCTGTTTCTTTGTTCAAAGGAATAATTGAATTATTGGGGCCAATTTCTGTGGTGTGCTCCTTTCATGCTGTGCCATATTCTCGGAGCATTGTTGCATGCGATTCTTTTCATACCCTCTTCACAAATGGCTTCAATTTACTGTCAATGTTGGTATGTACTCAGGAACATGGAATGAAAAACACCCCTACTATTCCTCCAATCTTAGCCTGGAGGTAGACAAACATTCCCATATAATTCCATCAGTTTATTCATTTTAGATGAATGCAGGAGAGTTTGTATGTGTTTGAGGGTCGGGGAGGCTTATTTTATTTTAAATACTAGCTTATAGTGTCATGCCCAGTCACATGCTGGACCTACAGCTTTTTTAACTTCAATAACACAATTGCTGTAAAGGGACGTTCACACCAAGAATGATAACTATAACGATTACTAAGTTTTAATAATCTAGTTCTTTGAGAACAAGACCACACCACAGCTATAATAATTATAGTGTTGTAAACACAGAATGTTTCCAGTAGATGAATGATAAAAACACTGACACCCAAATAGAACCCACCAGCTTGAACATTTAAAGCGACAGACAACAACTACAATACAAGTGTATAAAAGTGTATTCTGTCATTCATTTGTGCAGACAAAAAATATAGTTATTCTTAGTATAAACAGACCTTAAAGGGATAGTTCACCCAAAAATTCTAATTCTCCCATGATTTACTTGCCCTCAAGCAATCATAGGTGTATTTGACATTCTTCGTTAAGATGAATACAATCAGTTATATAAAATAAATGTCCTGGCTCTTACAAGCATTATGACAGCAGTAAATTGCAGCCCAAAATTTCAAGACCAAAAATGTGTATCCACCCAACAGGTATATTCAACTTATGGGAAAAGCATAATGTTGCATATGACGTTGGCCGTAGCGTAAACGCTTTGAACTGTGAGAGGCATTACACTTTCCTTCATAAGTCGAAAATGGAAGGCGGTCTGTCGGAAGCTATAGCTATTTTATTTTATAAAGTTTTAAACATGGATATTTTTTCTTATACAAATCCATCGATTCACTTCAGTATGCCTTTATTAACTCATGGAGTACTTTTATAATAACTCGGTGGCTTCCATAACTTGGCTTTCCTGTAGCTCAGACAGTAGAACATGGCGCTAGCAATGCCAAGGTCATGGGTTCGATTCCCAGGGAAAGCAAGAACTGACAAAAATGTAAAATGTGTACCTTAAAATGCAATGTACTGTAAGTCGCTTTAGATAAAAGTGTCTGCCAAATGCATAAATGTAAATAGTGTATTGATTTTTGGGGCTTTAAATTATGGGCTGCCATTCACTGCCATTAAAAAGCTTAGAAGAGCCAGGACATTTAATATAACTGATTGTATTGTCATAAACACAGAATGGCTTGAGGGTGAGTAAATCGTGGTAATTTCCATTTTTGGGTGAACTTCCCCTTTAAGTTTGTTTGTCATCCAATCGAGATGCACTATCATTGGCTTTAAACTGAAGGTTGTCAACAACTCTTCTTTTAAACTTTTATATTTTAAATAAGCCAAGCAATATGCATGTTCCCTAGTCTGAACTATGATAAGAGCAGTGGAAGTGACCTGCTGAGAACCTTTATGTTAACTGCCTTCTTCACTAAAAAAAGAGGCCTGAGAGTCATTAAGTGCACCCAAAAAGGAAGGGGAAAAAACATTGGTAAATGGCCTTCAAGCTGAGATACTGTGCTAACAAGCAGGTTGAGAAAGCCAGTGACATGTGCCCTTATCTGGTCCTCTTTACTCCCAGCGGGAGGGAGATCCGGAGAGCCAGTGAACAAGCCGAGCAGTGGTGACATTCTTCTCTTGCTGACTGAATCTGTCTTTAATTGGGTCTTGCTGGTTTATTGAATAAGCAGGAAAAAATTCTGATATCACAATGTGATGTAGAACTAAAGAGGTGGAGCTGATGAATTCATGATGAAGCCATAATGAAGTTGTCTGTTTTTTTCACAGTTATCTGATCTTATTCTTTTTCTTCCACTATCAATGCTTTCACCAAGTCAAATTTCCTGTACCTCATGGTTTAGCAATGAAATTAACGCTAATGTAAGCAGCAAATACATGGAAATGGAAACACATGGAAAACAGAAAAAAATAATTATCTTTTTTTCACAAACCCTAATTTGAGTGGCAGTTCAGGGGTGGCCAAGGCTCGTTGATGCACGTGGGGATTGAAGGTTGGCCCGTATTGTCCGATCAAAAAGATGAGCTACTGGAGCTCAAATGGCTCAATAAGCTAATGCTGATTCTGATAGAAAGGTGTCAGAATACACAGTGAATCGCAGTTTGTTGCGTATGGGTCTGCATAGCTGCAGATCAGTCAGGGTGCCCATGCTGACCCCTGTCCACCGCCGAAAGCGCCAACGTGAGCATCAGAACTGGACCTCGGAGCAATGGAAGAAGGTAAAATGGAGAAGGTTAGTCTGATGAATCATTTTCTTTTACATCATGTGGATGGCTGGGTGCATGTGCTGGGGAACACATGGCACCAGGATGCACTATGGGAAGGAACTAATCCATTCACACACACACACACACACATTAAAAAAAGAGAATCAAATCTAATTTCTTCCACAGATTAACTACAAAAATTGTTACACTTTCACTTCATTTTTGATCCAACTCGAACAAGATGAAGACTCAAAAAGCCTTCTACCGGTAATAATCCCTTCTTGACACATAAACACACACACACACACACAAAGACGACCACCTCTTATTATAGGGATTCAGAGGTGTGCTGTGGTCTCAGAAGATTTCTATCACTACTACAGAAGTGTGTGTGTGTAAGATAGAAAGAATAACTAATGAATGCATGTGTACATATGTTCTAGTGTAATCGTGTGCAAGTATTACAACATGAAGTCACACTGTATGTCAGACAGAGTTTGTTCTTTAATGAAGACATCTCTCACACTGGACTTCAATTTCACGTCCTCTTTCATCTCAGGAACAAAATTACACAAATGGGTTTAATGTCACTTCCAACACGTCCTCCCCAAGCATTTGCAGTAACACAAATTACTGTACAAGCAATTAATCTCTAAGCAATTTTGCCTTTAACAGACATTGTGTGGTTTTGTTGGGCATCTAATGAATGAAGAAGACTGAAACACTCTGCCTATTTGTTTCGTTCTCGTAAGTTTGCATATCAAGCTCAATTAGATCTTGTATGTACTGTAATCTTAAGCACTATTCGCACGGGATTAGTATTATCTAGGGACCTCTGTGATTTAGAAATGACTCCCCCACATCTGAGTTTTGCGGCGCATTCGCACGAGATAAGCAAAGCCTGTGATTTTACTCAAATTTACTGACTTCTTCCGAATATGTTGTCAAGACTTCGTTATAGATAGCTGTATGAAATCATAAACAGGCATCGATATCGTTTTGATTATTTTTTAGTAATAAATAAACATAATTTCGTACAGTTAGCGAACAGATGCCATGAACTTGAGCTCAGACCAGTGGCAGGAATCAGATTTCATTTATCATGAGTGAGAAGCTGACAATATAGGCTACGGAGGAAGATTCAGTTTCAAAACTAAATGTAAAAGCGCCTATATTTAAACAAGCTTGTCATTGTACTGTACTGTTCTGTTCTGTTTTTCATTAAGAACAGTATTGATATTAATATTAAACACACCATTCAATTAGTTTACTCCCAAATTGATACTCATTCTAAAGTGAAAGTATACTCTGTGCGGCTGCACAGGAATTCATAACGGTGCGCATTATGAATGCAGACTTTATTCTTCGTGAAAGATAAAGATAGAAATGTTCACAGGAAGAAAAAAAACGTGCAAAAAATTATATACGATCCGCATAATCCTGGCCAAATCACAGAGATGTCGATTCGCACGGGACTACTATACTACATTGTAACAATACAAAGCGGGTTGAAAATCTGCAACGGAATGGTGCTAATATAATGAGAAAGGACAGAAATGTGCATGCGTACAGCAACTGTACAGCTTTACAGCTGTTATGGAAGTTTTGTGTCTTCTTAAATTCAATGTAAAAGACGTAATGCAGCATAAAAGCCAGCCTAAATTAAAGCTCTGACCCACCTCAGTCCCCATGTCAAAATGTTCAGTTAGAATTGCTGTGTAAATTACACCACCTCTAAAATAGTCTGTGTAAAGACAACCAAATGTAACGCTTCTGTTACACATTTGAAGTCGATTTGTGATGATTGTAAATTTGGCAATAGAGGTTTCATGTATTGGTGTTTCTTCAACTTCGGGCATGTTTGACGCTGGTAAAGGGATAGTTCACTTTAAAATGAAAATGCTGTCATCCTTTACTCACCCTCAAGTTGTTTCAAACCTGTGTGAATTTCTTTTTTCAGCTGAAAACAAGGGAAGATATTTTGAAGAGTGTCAGTTACCAAACAGTTAACTGGAGCCATTGACTTCCATAGTAGGAAAAAAAAAAATACTATGGAAGTCAATGGCTCCAGTTAACTGTTTGGTTACTGACATTCTTCAAAATATCTTCCCTTGTTTTCAGCTGAAGAAGGAAATTCACACAAGTTTGAAACAGTAAAGGATGAGGAAAGCATGACAGAATTTTCATTTTAAAGTGAACTATCCCTTTAAACTCTTTTAAAACACACATTTCACTCTCTCAATAGTGTACTGTTTTACCAAAATTGGTCACACATCACAGGAGCTTGACTGGAAATAATGCTGTAAGGATAATATTTTATTTACAAGTTATACGTTACAGGTGGGGTAGACATTATTCCACAACTAAAAGATAATTCATTAAATAAATGATATAAAATATGTAAAAACTCTTTTTTAATTTTACAGTGTTTTAAAAATAGCCACATTATTTTGAATTTTTAGAATTTATAAACTAATTAGCATGGAGCCCCTAAAGGCATCTTTGCCATAAAAAATACAGACTTTTGTGCATGTGAACTTATCTCTTGCTCATGACAAACTGAAGAAACTGAGCATTGCTCTTTGCATGCTCAAGCATTACAATATCCATTTTATGTATGCTTTCTACGACATATTTCCTTTGTGTGTCCCTGACATTTTACCATGAGGAAAATTTGATTATGAATGCATATGAATTAATAAAGATGTACTTGCTCTAACTTTTACTTTTGCTAGGGTAGTATACTTCTAATATCACTGCCTTATGTCCGTTTCAAAACATTTTCTGGGCTGATGACGCAAAACAACATACGGTATGTCTAATTGTGCATTGTCTAATTTGCCAAGTTCAACGGTCCATAAAAAAGGCTGATAGAGTAAAAAAGTGCTCAGTGAAAGCTGAATTGGCTTTCATTTGGGCAGCGTGTCATATTTCCTGGCCTTATTTCCACTTTAACTGATTTAACTTTGTGGCAGCCGTGAAAGGAGCTCGGTGTGCATTGTCATATGCCAAGTTTAATGGTTTATGAAAAAAACAAAACAATGGTACAGTAAAAAAAAGAAAAAAGAAGATCATTTGGATTTTGTTAGGGCAGTATATTTATATTGTCCAATACACAAAAGATTGGAACAGTAAAATGCTCTAAAATGTTGTATTTCACAAGATCAAAACCCTTTATTAAACCACTTGGCATAAGCTCAATGGGCACAGTCGTATTGCATCATTAACCATCATTTCATGCCGCGGTTTCACGGGTGGCACAGATAATGCGTTAAAGGAGACGTAAGGCCGCGATATTAGAGGTATACTGGACCCTTGAACTTGGTTTTATGGACATTTGAACTTTGCAAATATGACAATGCACACTGCTGTATTGCGCCATCAGCCTATTTCACGGCGTGGTTACTCGAGCGTCACAGAAAATGCAAATATGAAATAGGTTATAGTATACATAAAGTGGAAATTGTGATGCGTGAAAATCCAAAAAAAAAAAAAAAAAAAAAATCCTGTGTGCATGCAAAACGTTTCTAGTGAGCACAAGGTCTGTATTTTTTTTGCAAAGTTCCCTTTAGAGGGTCCATCAGTCCTTCGAAAATATAAGTAGAAGAAATGGTGTGAGCTTTGCGACACACATGCACATGTACAGCATGTTAAACTTATCAAAAACTCGCAGGCTTGCCTGTGCATAATTTTAGCCAAGCTTGTAATGACCAGCAAGAGCATTTTGTCTGAGAAAACTTCAGCTTTATGTTGGTGAAGGGAATGTGGACAGTCATCAGAGGCTTGAATATGTTTGACAGCTTATGTGGCGTGTCCATGTTGCCCCCTACAAGCAGAGCATCAGCTTATTGCCTGTATTAAACATTCTTACAATCCTTACTGCCAACATGAACTTAGCAAAGCACATGTTAACTAGATTTGATTACACTGAGACAATTTGCTTATGGTTTTAACTTTAATTCTATCTTTGAAGAAAAAAGTAGACAAAGAATAGATTTTATTTGGTAACTGCAGTGTATTTCAGTTCAATCTATATATCGATATTGTCCTCAGATGAGCAGCGAGGCCATCCGATCTGAGTGACTTAATTGGTGAACAGTGTGTTTTAAGCCATTTAAAACCATTTAAAACCCTGCTAAGAGTACATAAAAATGCTTTATGGTTCAAAGATAGAACAGCTTAATGTTTTTTTTTTTTTTGCTGATAAATTTTCACCACTGTATGTCATGCTAGTCAAGGTCATCTGTATTGAATTGAAAGGCACAGTTCACCCCAAAAAAGAAAATTTGGACTCACCCTCATGCCATTCCAAACCTTTAAAGGGGGGGTGAAATGCTGTTTCATGCATACTGATCTTTTTACACTGTTAAAGACTTGGAATCCCATACTAAACATAGACAAAGTTTCAAAAGTTAAGGTGGACGTTTGATGGGAGTATTTCTTTGTCAAAAATACTACTTCCGGTTAGTCATAAGTTTCGGCAAGTTTTTTGAGATCATGCGTCCCCTTTGACGTTAATGGGGGCGGAATTTCCTTGTATGGGCCTTACGGACAATTCTACCGGAAGCGCGTGAGAGAGAGCGAGGGAGAGAGCGAAAGCAACAGGCTACGCCCATCAAAGCGCTGGCTTGTAGGATGCTAAACAGGTGATATAACCAGTAGCTACTGACTTACCCACTGATAGGCCGGCGGTCGATCTGTATTAGCACTTTCCTCACGCGACGGGCGAATCACTTTCCTCACAGAGCGACTCACTTTCCTCACGCGGCAGGCGAATCACTTTCCTCACTGAGCGAATCACTTTCCTCACGCAGCGGGCGAATCACTTTCCTCACTGAGCGAATCACTTTCCTCACAGAGCGAATCACTTTCCTCACGCGGCGGGCGAATCACTTTCCTCACTGAGCGAATCACTTTCCTCACAGAGCGAATCACTTCCTCACAGAGCGAATCACTTTCCTCACTGCAGCGCGCTGCTGCACACGTCATTATTTAGCTCCGCTCACACGACACGCCCCCACCCGCTCGGCTTTTTTCGGAAAGACTCGGAACAGCGCATCTTTCTTATATAATTATAAAAAAAATAAAGACTTTTCGGAGATATGCAGGATGCAATGCTACTCTATAGGTAATCAAGATTGACATGACACTGACTGAAACTGAGTGTTTCACCCCCCCTTTAAGACTTTCTTTAAAGTCATCGCCTTTTTGTTAACCAAAACGATTGCATTACTTAATTATTACATATGAATTGTCCAAATGTACCTCCAGGTTATACCTTCAGCTGTAAATTCAGATTTAGTGTTCCACAGAAGACAGAAAGTCAAACGGGTTTGAAACAACATGAGGGTGAGTAAATAATGACAGAATTACATTCTCGGGTGAACTATCCCTTTAAAGTACGGTACGTTTTGTGCCTTGCTGCTTTGTGTAACAGTAAAAAGGGAGAGAGTGCGAGACTGAAATAGAAACAATAAGAAGAAAATAAGACTTTGAATAGTTTTGGTACCCGATCGGTGGAGTTGAGGGAGACGAGCTTTTGAATAAAACATGGCAGTCGTAGCAGGACTATATTTTAACTTTATAGGACAAATCCCCAGCCGCTCTCATGAATACCACACCTGCAATCCACCCAGATCAATGGGTCAGGTGGGAGGGTCCTGGCAACCCAAGTGAATTTAAACGAGACAACTTTTTGCAGTTACCAAGAGCCAAGCAGTCAAGGTCAGACTCAGGGAGCCAGCAGGGCAGACAGGGAATGTGTGTATGTGTGTGTGTGTGTGTGTGATGGGGGGTGTTTCCATAGCTATTAATGATTAGAAAATCTCAGGTAGTGCTAATACATCATCTCCAACTGCTCTAGTGTTTGATTAGCCTGTTACATTAATAAGCATTGTTTTCATGTAATGCAAAATCTACAATTAGGCTAATGGAACATTGTTCATAGATATCAAGGTTATGCAGAGACTTTATTCCAGTAAATAGCGGCAGCCAATCTAATTTGCAGCCAGGGCGTTTAGCAACTCTCCATTGGCTTAATAGCTGAAAAAACAAACTCTGGTCAGGCCAATCACATCGTGTATAGAATCGGTGGGTGGGCTTACCATAATGACGGAAGAGTTGTGACCATTCTGCGTGCTACTTGAAAACAAAGAAGCAGGCGAATGGCGGTCTTCTGAATCAGCTTTGGCCGAGACTCTGGAAGACTTGGAGCAAAGCTTTTCTTTGAGAAAATGTGTTGGTTGGAGCGCTCTCTATTGCGTGCAGAGGGAATTTGAAAGACAACTGTTTATCCCGCCTCTCGGATTGAGCCCTGCCAACGGTGTGTTCCTAGACCCAACATGTTAAGTGATGCGGGTCTGGCTTGTCAGGCTAGAAGTCACACTGTGAGATATAACATTACGACCACCTTCCTAATATTATGCTGGTCCCCCTTTTGCTGCCTAAACAGCCATGACCCGATGAGGAATGCTGTGAACATGGTCTGCAATAGGCATGTGCCGATAGCAATTTTTCATGTTGCGATTAATTGCGAAGCTTTTATCACAATATACGATATTATCAAGATATTGAAATAAGTTGCAAAAAAAAGTGTTGTCATAGCATAACAGCTTTAATAACTATTTTTGTAATAACAAAAATAACTGAATGTTTAAATACAATAATACAATGCACCAAAAATATATACAGCTCTGGAAAAAATGAAGAGAAATCAATGTTAAGTGGTCTCTTAATTTTTTTCCATAGCTGTAAAAGTACAATTTTCAAAAAGAATTAGGCTATAAAGAACAACAGGTCACAAATTAATATAAGGTCTCATTATTTAATGCATTAACTAAGACTCTGAGCAATAGCTACATTTGTAACAGAAAGTATAATGCTTTTGGTAATGTTAGTTAAGAAATACTGATCATTGTTAGTTTTATCTTAGGTCCATTAAAAAAAGTTATTTTGTTATTAAACAGTAACTAAGAAATTAACATTACTTAGAATAATTAATTCTTTATAAGTGTTTTTCATTGTCAGTTTGGTAATAATGAATTGACATGTTAACTAATGAAGTTGTGTCTTTTGGACAAATAATCCAAAAAAAATGTAATCATTAGGGAATGTTGTAGTCCAGATTAAAACAATGTTTAAGTTTGAAAATAAATAGCCTATTAAGTCTTTAAGTATTAAGTATTTGGTGCTGAGCCTGTGATGAACAACATTGAGATTACAAAAAACGAATGGCTATTTTAAAAACTTCTTCACTAGCGGTTGCTTTTGTTTGCGTGGTTTCCGGGGTAATCGCGGCATTCTGCCGTTCCATCAGCGCCCTCTGCTGTCACTGAGCGGCACTTCATTCAGCCCGTCTCCTTCACCCGTTCAGTCATGTGCAAACGTATGTTGGGCTTGTTTACATCTGAGCGTTTCCCTTTGATGTGTTGATGGGCAAAGTATTCTTGAGTGCATTATAACAATTTTAATAATTGTTAATAAATTATTATTTACGATATTCTGAAGTGCCCACGATAACAATATTGTGCATATTCATTATCGTGATATATCGCATAAACGAAAATCGGCACATGCCTAGTCTGCAACGATACTTAGATAGGTGGTACGTGTCAAAGTAACATCCAGCAGAACACTGCCCAAAGCATCACACTGCCTCCGTCGGCTTGTCTTCTTCCCATAATGCATCCTGGTGACATGTGTTCCCCAGGTAAGCAACGCACATGCATCCTGCCCCATCCATGTGATATAAAAGAAAACGTGATTCATCAGACCAGGCCACCTCCTTCCATTGCTCTGTGGTCCAGTTCTGATTTTTTACTGTCGGCGCTTTAAGAGGTGGACAGGGGTAAGCATGGGCATCCTGACTGGTCTGTGGCTATTACGCGCTCAGCGCATGTAAAATGGGAATGAAATGTTTAAACGGCAAGGCTTTAAAACGCGGCTAAACACTCACTAACTTTAGTGCATATGATTGGATATTTGCTCATATCAGCGCTTAAGCAGGCACACTCAAACAGAGCTGAAATAAACTGAGAGAAATATTTAAAATGGATAAATATAAATAATTAATTACCGTATTTTCCGCACTATAAGTCGCACTTAAAAGCCTTTAATTTTCTCAAAAAACGACAGTGCGCCTTATAATCCGGAGCGCCATATGGATCAAGGCGCTCTGTCAAAATGTTTCAGTATGAAAAACCAATAAAAAAACTATTTAATAATCATAAAATGTTTCAGTACGACTGGTAAACTACAAAGCCGCACCGCGTCTCTACAGTCACTATTTGAATGAAGGTAACAGCACTAGTACGGGGCATGCACATCAATTAATTTCGAGGCGGTCCTTCTTGTTGCTTTCGTTTTACGAAAAGACGTAATCTCTCCATACGCAAACGAACTACCGTCTCGCAGCAACTGCCAAAAGATTTCCAAGGCTGGGAGATATTGTTAATATGCACATTAACGTTTGAACAACGTTACCATGGGAGTGAACAGAGTTGTCAGAACGCTTAATAAAGTTTGACTTAAGCCCTATTCGCACGGGATTAGTATTATCTGGGACCTCTGTGCTTTAGAAATTTCTCCCCCACATCTGAGTTTTGCGTGGCAGTGGCACATTCGCACGGGATAAGCAAACCCTGTGATTTTACTCGAATTCACTGACTTCTCAGTGAACGGATATGATGTCAGGACTTGTAAATGTTTTTTCGTTATAGCTGTATGAAATCATAAACAGTCAAATGTATCGATATCGTTTTGATAGTTTTATAGTAATACAAATTATTTCATTCAGTTAGAGAACACGCTACAATTAAAAACTGAACTGAGCACAGACCAGCGGCAGGAGTCAGATTTCATTAATCACGAGTGAGAAATTGACAATATACGGCGGAAGATTGAGTTTCAAAGCCAAAAGTAAGCGCCCATTTAAGCGAGCTTGTCATTGTACTGTTCTATTGTTATGTTTTTCATTAAGAAGAGTATTGATGTTAATATTGAACAAACCATTCAAGCAATTTGCTCCCAAATTGGTACTCATTCAAAAGTGAAAGTATAATCCATGCGGGAATTCATAACGGTGCAATTAATGCAGCCTCCATTCTTTGTGAAAGATTAAGATAGAAATGCGTACAGGAAAAAAAAAACTTGCAAAAATGATATACAATCCGCCTAATCCTGGCCAAATCACAGAGATGCCGATTCGCACGGGACTACTATTATCACAGGACCTCGGTGTGCGGCAAAATATGGTCGGTCATTTGCGGGGGAATTTTTATGCGGGGGAATTTTTACTTTACAAATTACAGACATGGCCGATTCGCACGGGATTAAGATCACAGACATTCTCTGCAATTATTACATATCACCAGAGGTCCCGAGATAATACTAATTCCATGCGAATAGTCAGTTTGTCTGACTGTTTTGTTGACATTCCCTTTAGCACAGCTCCATCTAGTGGATGCATAACGCAAACCCAGTCACACGTTTGACTGCAGTAGTTTCTATGCGCCTTATAATCCGGTGCGCCCTATAAATGAAAAAAAAATAAAATATTTAATATATATTTATAATAGGCCATTCATTGAAGGTGGGCCTTATAATTGGGTGCGCCTTATAGTGCGGAAAATACGGTAAATGCAAAACCGAATAAATCACAAGCGCATATTGAACAGTGAATGCCGTACCGAACGGTTCAATATTAAATAGAGAATTGTGTCATCCCTAGTGGCTATGCAGCCTCATACGCAACAAACTGCAATGCACTGTTTATTCTGACACCTTTCTATCAGAACCAGCATTAACATCTTGAGCAATTTGAGGTACGGTAGCTCATTTGTTTGATTAGACCACACGGGCCGGTCTTCGCTCCCCACGTGCATAGTATACTATATGCACTTATACTACATCCTAAAAGTATGTACTTTTTTTGTGAAGAAAAAGTACATACTTTTGAGTGTGTAGCTGAAAATTATGCAAGCTTCGGGACATACTACTTCATCATGTTTAACGGACTCTGTCACTTAGTTACGTGCATCCAGTCACCGTTTAAACTGCTCTGTCAATCATCACACAGTTCAAATCCTCCACATTCAGTTTAATCTCCTACCGTATCGAAGAGAAATGTAGCCGCTCGTTGATCTGCCATTTGTGGGTCTCTTTAATGCAGAGACTCTCTTTGTGTGTTTGCAGTTTAAATATAATGATGCATTTAAAAGTTAATAGTCAAACGTGTCATTACAAAAGTTCACAATGCTGCTGCAGGTGAAATATAATGTGGAGAACACTGAATAAATGTATTTTTGTCAGGTTAAATATTGATAGTTGGTCACTCAAACCCCTTTATCTAAACTTCTCTACTTAACCGTCGGACTCGCACATCCGTCATGTTTGTTGTTTTTTAACGCTTTTTATCAGCGTTTGTAGTTCTAACTGAATCCTCGTCCAACTCGCAATGGGTTGTGGGCAGTATCAGCCGTTAGAGTGCGCATTGATCCGCACTTAAAATTCGGACCGGAAATAGTAAACCATCCGGGTATCTTTGGAATATTCTTTTCAGCATACTATGATTTGGGACATACTAATTCTATTTCCGAGTACTATTTCGTAGGGATAGTATGTGAATTGGAACGCAGGGATTGTTAAAATAGTCCATGTGACTCCAGTGGTTCAACTTTAATTTTATGAAAAGACAAGAAAACTTTTTGTGTGCAAAAAAACAAACAAAAAAAACAAATTTATTCCCTCAGAAGTGCTGGACTGTATATTACTACATCAACAACACAGGAGACTGACACAGATGTAAAGAAATTGTTGAATAAAGTTGTTATTTTTGTTTTGTGGCACAAAAAGTATTCTCAGAGCTTTAAAAAATTAAGTCGAACCACTGAAGTCACATCGACTATTTTAACAATGTCTTTCCTACCTTTCTGGGCCTTGAAAGTGTTAATTGAATAGTCTATGGGGGGGTCAGAGAGCTCTCAGATTTCATCAAAATATCTTCATTTGTGTTCTGAAGGTGAACCAAGGTCTTGCGTGTTTGAAAAAACATGAGGGTGAAACATGAATTTCTGTCAAAATTCAGGACAGAATTGTCCTTTTTCTGTGAACTAACCCTTTAAAAAAATAGCAGATTTAAAATGAACTGGTTGACCAGCTTGACAACTTTAGACTGTTAGACTTTAGACTTTTTTCCTTCAGGATTCATATGCTGTACTGTGCAAAAGGCTTGGGGTTAATAAACTGAGCTGAGGACCATGTAGAATATAGCAAACTTTTGGGGAAATATCCACAATGTTATGTGTAAGAAACAGTCAGAGGTGAGGTGAAGAACAGCTCTCCTTTCTTGTATCTTGACCCTCTCCTCAGGATCCCTCTCAGGTCATGATCTCAGCTTTGACTTGTGCATTCAGGCCGCGGCCTTTACAAACATCTCAGCATCACTTTCCTTCTGCCCTGGTTTGTTTTTCCTGTGTTATTTTATATTGAATGCAACAAAGACATACCTTTCTACTTTCCTCTATAAACCATCTCCTCTTCCATTTTTTCATGCCACTCTTCATCCCACAGCACCCCCCCCCCCAAAAAAAGCTTTCTTCTTTTTAAGCTTTTTAGATGCATAAGGCCCATTGTAGTCTAGACCCAGCTATTTGTGCTTGACATTACATCAGCAGTGATCTAATCCTTTACTGAATGAATAATGGATTGCTTGACTGAATTATGGTTTAAATGGACAGATAACAAGTTGTGAGAAGAGATGTTTGAAACAGATGCCTTTCACAAGTTAACACACTGTTGAAAAAAGTATGTGCCAGGAGGAAGTGGGATTTTGAGCGGGATCTGTGAGTTTAAACAGACAGATCGAAGCCAGTCCTGTCACCTACAGCAGGGCTGCCTCCGATGGGACCTAACCTCTCTCTGCCTCTGCCCTCTGATCCATGCCACTGCTCCTCTTCCCTTTCAGCTCGCAGCTCTGTTTAAATCTATAGTGTTGCAGCTCAACCAAGCTCATCCAGCAAGAACCTGAACCACACACACGCAAAGAAAGTAGTGGAAACACTCAAAATGGAGTCAATACCAGAGGGCAAAGTGAGCAGCAACAAAAAAACATATATTCTATAAGATGCGCTATAAAGAGGAGCTTTTTTTTGCAGTGATATTCAAACTGCAAATGAACCACTGCTGTGAATTGATTCATTTTCAAATATAGCTGCAAGCAACAATTGGGTGCCCACTGCAAAAAAAAAAAAAAAGAGAGAAAAAAAGCCTGCCCACTGCTTCAGGTGTGTGCTCAATACTCACTGATGTGTGTGTGTGTGTGTGTGTGTGTGTGTGTGTGTGTGTGTGTGTGTTTGTGTGTGTGTGTGTGTGCGTGCAGTCAGCATACTTGGCTACACGTCATGTCACTTTCACTTTTGCAGCAATTAAAGAGTGAAGCATTTTCTAGTTACCACAGTCATGTCACGGAAGATGCTGTCTTGTGTCTGTTTTTGATTGTATTGAAAATTAAATCAGAGGAATTTTGAATACTACTCTAATATTGTAGGGAATTATCTTCTCTAGGCGATTGTTTTGTACACTGTACAAAATGGATTTATTAACGGGTAAGATTTTGAGACTCAAATCAATATGTCATGTCCCCGTAAAAAACGATATAATAAGGGTACAACAATGAATGTACGTCGTCCCTTAAATGTCACCCATAATAGTGAATTTTTGATTTGTTTGATTGTATTGTATTACACTTGCTGCAAAAAAATTTTTGTGGAAGATTCATGTTAATTACAAGTGAGATAAAATATTTCAACTCAAGAAAATGTTGTGTGTCCAATTATTCACTTTTTTAATAAGTTAGTTTTTGTTTTGAGGTCAGTTTAATTGACTTGTGTTGGCTATAACAGGGGTTTTCAAACTTTATCATACCAAGATTTCTTTTTTTGAGGGACCCCTTTCCTAAAATCCATCTGTATTAAAAAAAAAAAAAAAAAAACATTTAAACTATTATATAAATGCTATGCTTAATTTTGGAAGTATAAACTTAAACATTTTCAATTAAAGATTATTTGTATAAGCAAATTTTACAATAAGTGTTTTTAGGAAAATAATACCACCTTACAACCCCAGTGAGCAAAATGAAGGGGGCAATAGTGGAAAAAAAATCACTAGAAAGATACTAAGTAAACATAATTCTAGAGTATGTACGGTAAGAAAGGGGAGAAACATTTAGAAGTGAAACATGTTCTGTAGACTTTACTCATTTTTGCTTTGTCTTTTTGTCCTCTGAATCTTTCTGGGGACCCCATAGAACCTTCTGAAGGACCCATTGTGAAGGACGCTATACAACAGTGGGTGGTGGTCACGAAGATTAATTTTTGCATTTTCAGTGGACAGGGTCACTTCAATTTCTCTCAGTACTTTTGTAAAAGCCGAATGAAAAAAAGCCAAATGACCACCATACCTCAGATATGGTCCTCTTAAGCCGTGTTTCCACCACAGGAACTTTCCCCAGATATCTAGGAACTTTGGGGTGATACTCTGTATGTTTCGACTGGGTCTAAATTAAGTTCTGGGTAAATATTTCCCCCTCCAAACAGACTTGCTCGCGAGGTAGTACTTTTTCAAAGTTCAGGAACTTTCGGGAGTGGGACCTGGGTGCTGAACATGCTGATATTTCAACTGACATTTTTAAAAGTCTTTTGTGAGGTTCGTTCTGCGTTCAGTAAATATCAGTCTTGCGCTTTCTGTCCGATTGGCGGGAGGTCGTCTCAGAAATCTCACGGTCAATGTTTGTAATAGATGATAATAACATACGTTATCTCATTTGTAAATCTACCTTTACAAGCTTTCAGAATATGCTATAGTATCATTGCTTTTTTCTTTTTTGCCGTTTTATTAATTACCTCTTTAGTAAACTAATACATAACCAGCAAAAGCACCGCTGCTTGAATCTCCTCCATACTTGTTATTCATACAGACAGTGTCGCGCAAAAATGATTCCTGTCCGTCGCTGACTGGGAGGAGCAACCGCACGCTGTCCTACATCACTGGGCTAAATTGGCCTAATTGTCACGGTACTCTAGACCGCAGTGGAAATGCAGACAGTAGCAGGTCTGGGGGGAAAAAGTTCCTGGTGCAAATTGTTCCAGGTAATTCCGGTGAAAATGGGGCTCTGGAAGGCTGAAAAATCTCTAGAGCAATGACTCCCTCCATGTCTTCTCTTACAAAAAAAACCAACAACGTTGTATGCCATCTTTGCATCAGATTGATGCTGGCTGGACAGGATTTGCCATGAGCTTTCAAAATCGCAATGGTTTTATTCAATTGTGAACATTTTATTGTGGTTTATCGTGAAATCGCTAATCATTTTATCCCTAATACCAACAATGAGAATAATTTGGTCTATCAAAAAGCTTTTAATAACTTTTTGCCAGAATGGTCAGAAGATCTGAGCTGATTTGAGTAAAAATCTGACCAATGGAGACCAAAGGAGTCAAAAAAAGTAGGCTTTCGAAGAAATAAAAAATGAAGGACAGCAATTTTTACCAATTATGGCATCTAACGGTCATTGTTCTCAGTATAACTCAATTAATTTATCAAGACCAGTTTTATTAAATTACCTTCAGAGAACAGTCCTGTTGACACTAACCAAAACAATATGCTAATGTATTTGTAAAAATACAGCAGTTTACAACTAGTTAAAAATGCCAGATGACTAAAGTGACCAATATGGAAAATTGTATATTGTATGACTTGGTATGCTGCACTGAATCAAAAGAGGGTTTTGGAAAGAAACGTTTAGAAGCTAGGTCTATAAACAAAAATAGCCAATTTTCATTTTGCCTGACAAGAAGGTGGTGCTGTGCCGAAAAGTTGCACGTGACCTCAGGTCATGCTTGAGATGATGTACCCAGGTTTGTCTCAATACCGTAAAGCTTAGTATGGGATATTGGAATATGAATTGGTCTATCAAAACTTTTAACTCTTTCCCCGCCAAACACAGAATTTTTCGTTATTTGTTAGAAAAAGTTTCCCGGCCAAACACAGAATTTTCCGTGTTTTCACTGTCATACGCTAGGGGGCGCTATTATGCATCTTCTGAATGAGTACTGAATCTCCTGATAAAAACACACGTAAGGAGAACGCGTCTTTGTAAAAGCGATCACATGTAAGCAGATGCATATGAAATATAATGTGATCATCAACATTAAACATATAAATCAAAACTATCTAATAGTGAATGATATGTGGACGAGCTACAGGACTGTGAAGCATTAGGAGTGTTGATGGACTCGATGTACTCCATCTGTGTTTGATCATCGTTCTGAATCTGATCTGGATGTATTCTTTCACAAAAATGTGATTTTCTCAGCTTTTTGTTCAAAATGTTGTTTTATTTAATGAAACTTAACCATATTCAACTGTTGATAAAAAAAAAGAATGCATGAAGCTAGAATAAAACATTTTGTGTTGTTTATTAGAAGAGGGTCAGCTCTTTCTTTTGCTATATTGCATGCTCAGATATTCATAAAACAAAATATTAATGGGCCATTACATTTTTGTGAAAATGGTCAAAAACCCATGGTGGCTGACAACTTTTTTTTTGTTTGTTTGTTTTTTTGTCAGGGCTTTGAATCGGTTCAAGGAATAAAAACAAAACAAAACAAAACAAAAGGTAAAAATATACATAAACAAAATCAAGTTAAATCAGTCTAAACACAAACATTTTTTTTATTACCATAAACTGGTTAATAACATTATTTTATTCTTCCGTTAAGATTTTAATTTGGCAGTCAAATAATGAATAATGAAACAAATAATGAATTCAAACAGTATGGCCTATGCTAATGTGACACTGACACATCCAACATGAGTGAAATGTCTGCACTCAGTTGTCAAGTCATAGGTGAGTTGCGATGGCAAAGCGCTGGCACTAGCTTTTGGATCTCAGGAGTTTTTCTGAGGATATGTCACCAACCCCATTATGTGTGGCATATGTCGCATTACATTTCATGAAAACGAATGACAGGCAATATCCAGCATGGTGTGTCTTCTGAAATTTGTTTTTTTTTTTAGACTTGTGTTCTGTCATTCATTAGAAAGCAACAAAAATGAGCTGCATTTTATCAGCTAATTTCAAGATCAGCACTGGTAAGAACATTTAGTCTTATTACTTTTAATAAAAATTATCTCAGAAAAAAAAAGGTACAATTTTGTTCCTTGGGGAACAAAACTTATATAGTAACGGTATCTTTAAAAGGTACACAACTTGTCCTCAGGGAACAAATACACCATTGTTTTCCTCTACTTAGAGGTACAAAAAATGTACCCTGAAGGGTACAGCCCCATTGACAGCCATGTGTACCTTAAAAGATACAATTTTGTGCTCTTATTTTTTGAGAGCAGTGTCTGCGACTTTCATTTGCGGCATTTGGCGCGTTGGCTTGCTGAAATAAATGTCTGTGGCAATGCATGTTACAGTAGCACTGTCAAATGTGGCTATACCACGCTCTTAAACGTTTATTTTTTCAACAGTTCGGGAATAAAATCTACATCTGCGGTTTCAACAACAAGATGCATTTACATCCAGATTTACCCGGAATGAGTCTCACACCACCTCATGAAGTGGTTTGAGTGATCTGATTTAAACTGGCCTTGAAAGCATTTTAGGGGGCATTTACACCTGGTATTTTCATAACCGAATAGCTATCAGATCAGAGCAAATGTGTGAAGCGAACAGGTGTAAACAGGCCCTAAAGCACTTTTTAACATTATATTTTAGTTTATTGCACCTACTGTATGTGGGTGTTCAGTCATTTAATAGACTGGGTAAACCCAGCCTGATCTGCCGGCCATTTGATTTCGTCATGCAACTCAGTCTGGAAACCTTCCAACTGCTTCTGTTACACTTTTGCGGGAACCAATCGCTGACTGGCTTATCAACCTGGCGCATTATTGGCAGTTTAACACAATGACAGATAGAGAAACGATGGGTCGTTGCCTGTTGATCATGGCTCTAGTGGTCTGATTGGTTGAAGGGCTATCCAAATGCATACAGAGTGATTTGAATAATGCCAGTTGATCACGCCTCTTGTGCAGAAGAAAATACAGAGCAGACTCCCCAGACCAACGTTCAATCTTAAATTGAGCTTGATCTGGTGATAGCAAGACAAGTAATTTAATACATTTAGGCAAAATCTTGCATTATAAAAGATTAAGTGTTATGCACAGACTAATACTTCTTTTCACCTCAAATACACACAACATTTGTTTAAGAAAAAAAGGACAGTTATTTATTCACAATTGCACAGCAAACAAGCGTTCAGGATTGAGCCAGCAGTTATTAAGTTGATGTTCTATTCAGGCTCTTGTATAAAATATAGGCAAAAAACCCGAATCTGTTCATTTCATGTGCAACACTTCTTTAAAAGTTCATGAGGAAGACAAGATTGTATTGATTGTATGAATACGACGGAGTTCACTTTTTTAGTTCACTAAAAAACGTCGCTGGAATGAATACGCCTTCCCAGTTGTGTTCTGATGTTCCAGCCACTAAACAGATCTGAAATTGCATCTGAAATCTCACTCAGTATCAGCAATGTTAATATTCTGCGTGTGTCTCGGTCTGGCATTCAGAGAGGTGCAACAGCGGAACAGGAGCTTTGCAGCGGGATCGCATTAGGAGGGGACCAGTGAGCTGTGTGGGCTGGAATAATTGCTGTCATTCTCTTTTCATCCTTTCACATATTCTGCCACAATTGGTCCACGCTCACAAACACACATACATACACATACATGCCATAATATCGTCTCTTGTTGCCTCTGGCGCGGCTGTCAGCTCCTTTTTCTTCAGTCCGTCACTCGAGATGCTGGCGAAAGCACGGCGTGAACACAAATAAATGCATAAATAAATAATCAAACAAACAAATGAGAACTAAATAGAGGGCAGATTTAGATGCTATGGCAGCAGATTTACTGAGGCCTTCTCTCTATCTGTCACTCGCTCTTTGACGGAGGGGAAAAATCATTTCCTGTTTGGATGATTGGTGTGCTTCTGTATGCAGGAAACAGGATATGATTTCAGACAACACAAATTGTGTTATGATCAAAGAAAGAAACGGCTAAACTGCAGCTCTATTAAACTTGAAGGAGTTTTGAACCAATGTGCATCTTCGCGCTAGTCTTTTCATTCAATTTGCTTAAGATTTCAGAAGTACTCATCACACAGAAACTAATAGAGAACCAAACACTTGACACACACACACACACAAAAGAATGGTTTTGACTGACACACACACAGTTCACTATCTTTGTGGGGACTCTCCATAGACAGTTTTCATACTGCACAAACTAACACTTACACTAACCCTACCCCTAAACCTACCCATCACACAAAACATATGATTTAGATGAACTGAGTTTAAGAAATGTGTGTGTATAGGACATTATTCATCAATGCTTGAGAGCCTTGTTCATTAACATTACCTGCGTTATGGCACATATGAACTCCATGGCTGCTCCAATTAACTACTGCACTTTATCATGCTAATTCAACTAGAGAGCAAGTGATCGAGAGGGAAGTAAGAGAGGAGGAGAGAGAGACTAATGGATTAGGCACTGGGGATTCATATTTCAGAGCTGTCATTGTGGAGAGAATGTGTGTCACAGCATGCTAAGAAATGTAATACGATACACTCGCATAGTCTAAATCAAAGCCTACGGGAAGATGAGGGAAGGGAAGGGAAGGGAAGGGAAGGGAAGGGAAGGGAAGGGAAGGGAAGGGAAGGGAAGGGAAGGGAAGGGAAGGGAAGGGAAGGGAAGGGAAGGGAAGGGAAGGGAAGGGAAGGGAAGGGAAGGGAAGGGAAGGAAAGGAAAGGAAAGGAAAGGAAAGGAAAGGAAAGGAAAGGAAAGGAAAGGAAAGGAAAGGAAAGGAAAGGAAAGGAAAGGAAAGGAAAGGAAAGGAAAGGAAAGGAAAGGAAAGGAAAGGAAAGGAAAGGAAAGGAAAGGAAGCAAGTAATGTAACAAAAGAGAAAGGAAGAAATCATATAATGAAACAAAAGAAAGGGGGAAGGACTAAGTAAATAAAAACATGAAAGAAAAGGAAATACAGAAACAGTGGAAAGGGAAGGAAATGGGAGAGGAAGTGGAAAGGAAAAGGAGGAGGAAGTGAAAATTTAAAAAGTGAAAAGAAAATGCAAAGGACATGAAATAGAGAAAATGAAAAGTAAAGACAAAGAGAAGAGGCAGAAAATACAAGTATAGATAAAGAAGGGAGAAGAAATGAGAAACAGACAAATTGAAGGTGTCAAAAAATGCAAAAATGAAAGAAAGAAATTATGGAAGAATGTGCAAGGTAAATGTGTGGAGATAAGGGAGTTGAAAAGAAAGGAAGGGAAAGGAAGGGAAATAAAAGGAAAATGAAAAGGGAAAGTGACAGGAAATGGGAAGGGAAAATCTAAGATGGAAGGGATGGAAAAAGGAAGGGAATGCAAAGCAAGAAAATAAATTAAGTTATTTAAAAAGTATAAATGGAAGAGGAAATGGAAAGGAAAAGGAGGAGCAAGTAAAAAAGGTAAAAGCGGGGACGGGAAGGGACGGGACGGGACGGGACGGGACGGGACGGGACGGGACGGGAAGGGAAGGGAAGGGAAGGGAAGGGAAGGGAAGGGAAGGGAAGGGAAGGGAAGGGAAGGGAAGGGAAGGGAAGGGAAGGGAAGGGAAGGGAAGGGAAGGGAAGGGAAGGGAAGGGAA
>NC_090184.1:17363643-17456143 GCF_024679245.1 Pseudorasbora parva
GTGTGCCCTGTGTAAAATAAAATAAAAAGAGTCTTTAAGCCCAGAACTAACTTGCATTCAGAAAAATAAAGCGTGTAGATTCCCGGAAGACACAACGTGATGCCTGGATTGCAGCAGTGAAGCGAGAAGACTGGATAACAACAAGCAACAGGATATGTAGCAAACATTTTTATCTCTGGTAAGTAAGCAACATTTTTGTCACTGAAGCATTTGTATTTCTATATGTTCACTAGTTAAATATAATGCTTCATAATTTGCAAGCATTGTGGCTCCATCGTTGTTTTCATATGTAGATAGCAAGTGTTGTGATATGTTTGTAGTGAAAAGGCCAGGATTTTATTTCTATAAATGTTCAGTCTAGTTTACCTGGTGTAAATTAATAGATTTAATTTATATTTGTTTAATAGATGTAAATTACACTTTGCAATAATTTCATTGTGTAACATTAGCTAAATGCATTTTCACAAAAGTTAAACAGCATTTTTACATCACTTAACCTTGTTTTATAATAATTTCAGCATGAAATGAAGTTTTAACCCAATTAACGTTTTATTATTTTGCTCTTCATCATCTTCACCCAGTGATGTGTGAAAGCTATAGCCTATCCCAATAATGGTTTTCTACTTTTGTCTTCAGGAAAGTCATCAGAGGGCCCTCTAAGTCAAGACTATATTCCATCAAAGCTTCCTCACAGACCAGATAGCTCCAGAAAAAAATATCAGACCGATATCAGATGAGCATCAGAGATCTCTGAAAAGAGCGTTAGAGTTCAGCCTACTGAGGAAGCAGAGGACATAAACATAGATGCAATGGATGTACAATGATGTCATACAATGTGTTCGGAAAACACAATAAAAAAGACAGAAACTGAACACATCTTACAAAGATCAGGTGAGAACTGAGAAGAAGGTACAAACAATCATCTGTGAGAGGAAACAACTGATATCTGACGTGGATTTAAAGGATGATCAAATCATTCACTTCTACACTGGGCTTCGCTCATCCAAAAACTTTGCAATTCTGACATATCTCAGCACTGCTTGGAGTCAGAAAACACAGAGTCCTCCAAAAGCTCTCCAGTTTTACTTTGTCTTAATGAAACTGAGACTTGGCATCACTCAAGGATCTTGCCTTCAGGTTTCAATGCAGTTGTCCAACAATCTCTATATTTCATGACTGGTTGAAAGCAATGGCACAGTGTTCCAGCTCTCTAATTCATTGGCCTTCTAGGGAAAAGATTAAAAAGAATCGTCCTTATTCTATTTAGAGTGTTGTCATAGACTGCAGCAAGATTTTTATTGCCCAACCAGCCTCACTCAGAGCAAGAGCAATGGTCCCACAACACCAAAAAACCTAGTTGGTTTTTAGACCTAATTTTACACAAACATCAACTCAGTTTGTGTGTGCACAGTTCTGTGAGAATGTACTGTCTTTAAAAGAGATATATCTGATCTGAGTCTAGTACTCTACTTTTGAGTTTGGCAGTCCTCTTTTGTCTAAAAGACTAAGTATGATGTTTTGAGTTTAAAGGAATCACAGAAATCTTTGGTCTTGATATCATTAGTTTTGTATACATTCTTTAAAGGGTATTTTTACTTCAAGTGTAGCAAGTGGACAGAACTTGCAATGGACTATTCCATCTGGGCTTGCTCCTAAATGAGGAAACTTTGGATTTACTACCAACTTTTTCCACTGTCAAGCTGTCATGAAAAGTCATCTGGTTTGAGTAGGCTTCTCAAGCTGGTTTGTCATTGTTCTTACCCCAAGCTAAGGCTGGTGCATTTCTGCTGGATGTGTAGCCCATGATTTTAGATGTCAACCTTAAACACTTAAAGGGATAGTTCACCCAAAAATGAAAATTTGATGTTTATCTGCTCACGCCCAAGGCATCCAAGATTTAGGTGTGTTTGTTTCTTCAGTAGAACACAAATGAAGATTTTTAACTCCAACCGTTGCTCATAAAAAGCATGTCAATGAGGTCTAATTCTATTTACTGCTTTCGGCCCGTCTATGCTCACCGAGTGTACCCTCTTGGAGGTGCTTACAATTCAGTTCACTTAAGTGAGGAGGGATAGTTTGTATGATTTTATCCAGCTCATTTTGCAGTTCATCTTGTGACAATAAACTGCGTTTCTCATCAAACAGAAGTGTAAGGGGCTTTGTTGCATCTACAGTGCTGTCAGTGCAAGCTTTGTCACTCTGAACCCCTACTTGTGCTGCTTAATTAGGATCTGCCTCAGATGTAGACAGAATATGTTCTCCTGCTCTTCCTCAGATGCAGTGTCTGTCATTACCAAAAGTTATAGTGGTAAACACTGCACAGTCTTGGATCTCATTCTGAAATGGGAATCACATTTTAATTATTTATTTAAATTTATTTCTGTAGCACACCACACAATAAAGATAATTTCCAAAAAAAGAAGAGTGAATGTACTTATGACTCGTGCTGGCAAAATGAGTCAATCAGAACATTTTCAAAAATGTGTTATTGTTATTTGCATTCTCTGTTAAAACACCTTTAAAATGATTAATTTTCCATGATACTACAATTGTTTGATTAACATTAGTCTAATGAAACAGACAGTCTATATATTAAGACCTACTGTAGTGCAGGAATCTAAAACAATACATACAAACAGAAAAATATACAGACTTTTGTGTGCTGTGCGAGAGTGATCTGCATGAGTTTATTGTGGGGGTTTTTCATGCCCACAAATATATACTCAGAGACTCATTTTCAGAGAAATGTGATTGGTGGTTCAAAAGACCAAACACTATGTTTATTGGTTGAATAGATGACAGTTTCAACAAATCTGGGCATGGGGGGGTTGCAAATGCGTTTCATTGACAAACCAATGCTGCAGATTTTGATGATGCATCCATTATGGAGCTTTTGAATGATCAATTGCAAGAACTGTGATATTTCTGAAAAGCTGAGAATTACGGTGCATTTTACAGCATACAGATTGGATTAGCGATTTGAAAGTTATTAAAGGGGTGGTTCCGTGTTTTTTTTTTTTTTTTTTAAATGCTGTATTTTTCTTATATTTTACCTTTATTTCACACCGCTGTCTCCACTGTCCTTTGAACGGCTCGTTTGCTTCCTGCTTCTATGAAGCCCATCCCTCTGAAAAACGCAATGGTCTTAGATTGGTTATATGGCCAAATGTAGTTTGATGTATTTTTATTGGCTGAAGTGCTAAGTACAGGCTGTCTGAAAACGCCACGCCCCTTACCATTACAGGCAGAAGTCACATCTGCGGTGACTAGCAAGGGTTTATGATGTCACAAACCCAGGAAGAAGCTTGTTGTAGTTCAAACCGGCCGTTTTTGTAGGCAATAAACTGCCATAACTTTAAAAGACAATATCTCCATTCGCATTGAACTTTCAGTGATGTAACTTTGCAGACACTGTTTATGCTCAAGCAGCAACATTACACACTAACTGAAGTAAAAAAAAAGTGAAATCGCTTACAACCACCCCTTTAAACATCTTGGAACGATAGCTATTTTTTAGCCATGGACAGCTGTCTCTGTCTTTAAGGGTTCATTGCTATTTGGAGTGTTGGGATTACTAGACAAGGGCTAAATAAATCTAATTTTGTGAAACTCATTTTTCATTTGTATTGCCTGTAGCTCAAAATTATGTGCGCATTCAGAATCATTTTGCCAGCATGGGAGTTCACATAAGTCACATAAGTTGTTGACTGGCTAGTTATTGTAATGCATCTAATGAAAACTAAATGCAATACAGAAATGTCCAACGCCAAATAGTCATAACTACTTCTCTGCTCTGTCCTTACAAAGTTCCCATTTTTCTATTTTGACAATTCAAGCCATATAAACACACACATGCATAGCATATATCAATTATTCATAGCAGATATATACAGGTGGAGCTAGGGAAAGTGGAGGGCTTTAGACAAACTCTGAAAGCCAGCTACAAACTGCTATAGTGAATGGTAACCAGCCATTTAAATGTTGCGCAGCAAGCTCATTGACTACAAATGCGACATGAACCAATCAGCTTGATCCAAGTAGTTAACGCTGTAAATATCAGCTTGCATTAAGGAACAGCCTGTGCTGACTGAGTTCTAGTTTTTGTTATATATATATATTTAAAAACGACACCACCGGAAAATCTTCAGGACCAGACATGAGCTTACTTCCTTGAAATGGTCTATAAGACTTCGGTTTTACCACCCACCATCTCACTGAGACTAATCATACAGACACACAGCTTCCCCTGCGTCCCTGCTCTTTCCGGAGTATGCAATCTCCAAGTCATCTTGCAAACTCTTCATCATCAGCCAGGCTCTCGACTGACCAAGATCAACCAGAAAGCTGTAGTGTTTGACCACTATCTACCGTTTTCTCTACCTGCTCAGACATTAAAGGGGGGGTGAAACACTCAGTTTCAGTCAATCTCATGTCAATCTTGAGTACCTATAGAGTAGTATTGCATCCTTCATATCTCCGAAAAGTCTTTAGTTTTATTATATTTATAAAAGAAATATAGGCTGTACCGAGTCTTCCCGGGAAAAACCGAGCGCCTGGAGGCGTATCGTGTGGGCGGAGCTAAAGAATGACAAGCGCGCAAAGCAGTGACGTCCTCAAGCGTGGAGGAACCCATGGCTTAATGATAAAACTTTGAACTGCCCCTTTTAAGAAAAGTGAGAAAAGACAGACCTGGATTTTCGAATGAAATACTGACTATTGATTTCTTGAATAGTGTTCAGGTGGAAAAGCAACTATGTTTGAGCAGGGATGCAGCTGTCTGATTTTCTCTTTAATGTGCTGATTCACAAAATGAACAGCATTTTTCAAAGGATTGAAAACCCATGAAAGGATGTGAAGTGCAGTTTAATTAGATGTTTGCCTTGGAGGCAGAAGTAATGCCTGGAAGTCATCCTGCTACAACCCCTTTTTAACAATAAAGTTCAGTTTTCTTTGCATTTGATAATGGCTATACAGCTTATATTAGGACCAGGGCTGGGGTATTGACACCACATCAACGATGCCATTTACACTTGACATTTTTTGTGATACAAATGACAATATCTAAAAGCGGAGGCTTTGTTTCAGATCAAAAGTAACAAAGCACAAAGCTTATTGGGATTATTGGACAGCAGGTCCTAACATGCATAGAAAACAGCATAGACTAGGTCTTAATAGATTGGTCTTGAGATTTAAGAATCAATATTGGTTCACTAAAATGAAGATGGATTAAAATCGATTAATTGATATCATTAACCCAGTCCTAATTAGGAATGTCAACGAATTAACTTGAAATATTAGCAGAGTGAATTGCATAATAAAGTAATAAAATATAGCTGCAAGCAGCCATTATCGGGGCCAAGCGCAAAGAAGAAGACAAGACATGCCAGCATGGCTGGAAGTCTCAAGCCAACTGCAACAATGAGCCATTAAGGACCTATTAAGTTGATTTTAGGCAAAATAGCAGTCAAATTTTAAATACAGTCAATAATAATGGTTTAATGGTTTATCACTTTCGACCAATAGGTGTCACTGTTACGAAACTGATGTGGTTTAGTCAGATTGAGATGACAATGACACATGCAAAGTTTGGTGTCAATATGTCAAAGCATTGCAGAGATACAGCCTCAAGAGTAATTTTTGCATCATGGCTCAACTCTGTTGCAGTGGTATATGAAAACTGTTTTGTCTATCAATCCGAAATCCATAACTATTTGTCAGCATGGTCTGAAGACGATACGGATCAATTTTGGTGAAAATCGGACAAACGGTCTAGGATGAGTTTGAAAAAGTAGATTTTTAACAAATAACAAGATGGAGCACAGATATGTTTGCAAAATATGGCAAAATTGGTATCTATCTTCTCGGCATGAGCCAATGAATGTATTATGACCAGTCTCATTACAATAGGCTAATTTAATCAAAAGTTATTAGCATTTTTGTACATTTTATTACAACTTTTGACCACAAGGTGGCGCTACCCCGAAACTTTTTGAGTATCTTCAGGACATGGAGCGGAAGACACATACCGAGTTTTGTAACGATACGCTAATGCATTCGTAAATTATAGCATTAGCATTTTAAACCATAATACTGCATTGAAGTCAATGGGAATTTCATGTTTTGTTTTATTATAGCGCCACCAAGAGGCACAATCCCACCAATTTTTTTATGTGTCCTCATAGTGAGCCCATACATATGTGTGTCAAGTTTGGTGAAAATATCTCATTTTGTTTTGGAGTTATAGACATTTATATGAAAAAACACGTAAAAAAGGACTGACACCTGACTTTGATTGGATTTTACTACCCCTTACTATCAATATTTTGAGATTTGGGCATTAGCGTATAGCTATCGACCTATGTTTCCGAACTTCTGAGGCTGGTTTCGTCTCGATCGGACTAGCGGTTTCGAAGATATCAGCAAATGTTTTTTAAGCACTAAATTACAACTCTGCGCAAACCATATGCCGAAACCTGGCAAGTCTGGTATCGTTGGAGTCGGCAAGGATTCAGGAGACCAAAAAACACACTCCCATCAAAATATGTCAACCACACCCAAAGTTATAAGCGTTTGAAAAAAAAAATTCTCCACTAGGTGGCGCTGTTTCGAAACTTCTCAGGCTACTTCAGGGCATCGTGGTGATGACCCATACCAAGTTTCATAACAATCTGTTCATGCGTTCATAAAATACAGCATTTTTGCACATAATTCAAAATGGCCGACATCCAAAATGGCCGACATGGTAAAATTGGATATCAGTCGACTCGGCATGACGCCCTGAATCTAATGAGACCAATTTTATGATTTTTGGATAAACGGTTCAGAAGTTATAAGCCAAAATAGGCATTTTTCGTATCTCCAGACAGGTAGGTGGCGCTGCGCCGAAACGCTGCATGTTGCTTCAAGTCATGCTTGTGATGACATGTACCAAGGTTGGTTTGAATACGATAAAGCGTTGCGGAGATATAGCCTTTAGTGTGTTTTTGCAACCTCCACGTAAAATTTGTTTGTGCGTTTATTGAAAACGATTGGACGAATCAACTTGAATTCCATAACTTTTTGTCAACATGCTCTGAAGATGATCTGTTTCAATTTTCGTGAAAATCGGAGCAACGGCCTAGGAGGAGTTTGAAAAAGTAGGTTTTTCAGAAAATTCAAAATGGCGGGAAAATTTGCATACCGGAAAATGACATCATAGGGTGAAATCGAATCGGCTTGAGCCAAGGAATCCGATGAAAAAAGAATTTTGTTTCTAGCCCTTAGGGGTCAAAAGTTATAAGCATAAATATGAGTGAAACTTTGGACAGGTGGTGGCGCTAGAGGGATTGAGTTAGAGGCACCAAATTTGCTATAGTGACAGCTCAGACTGGCCTCTATGAGTGTGCCAAATTTCACAACTTTTTACCATACGGTTCTATGGGCTGCCAGAGACTCCTATGGCGGAAGAAGAAGAAGAAGAAGAAGCAGAATAATAAATATAGCTGCAAGCAGCCATTATCGGGGCCAAGCGCAAAGAAGAAGACAAGACATGCCAGCATGGCTGGAAGTCTCAAGCCAACTGCAACAATGAGCCATTAAGGACCTATTAAGTTGATTTTAGGCAAAATAGCAGTCAAATTTTAAATACAGTCAATAATAATGGTTTAATGGTTTATCACTTTCGACCAATAGGTGTCACTGTTACGAAACTGATGTGGTTTAGTCAGATTGAGATGACAATGACACATGCAAAGTTTGGTGTCAATATGTCAAAGCATTGCAGAGATACAGCCTCAAGAGTAATTTTTGCATCATGGCTCAAATCTGTTGCAGTGGTATATGAAAACTGTTTTGTCTATCAATCCGAAATCCATAACTATTTGTCAGCATGGTCTGAAGACGATACGGATCAATTTTGGTGAAAATCGGACAAACGGTCTAGGATGAGTTTGAAAAAGTAGATTTTTAACAAATAACAAGATGGAGCACAGATATGTTTGCAAAATATGGCAAAATTGGTATCTATCTTCTCGGCATGAGCCAATGAATGTATTATGACCAGTCTCATTACAATAGGCTAATTTAATCAAAAGTTATTAGCATTTTTGTACATTTTATTACAACTTTTGACCACAAGGTGGCGCTGCCCCGGAACTTTTTGAATATCTTCGGGACATAGAGCGGAAGACACATACCGAGTTTTGTAACGATACACTAGTGCATTCTTAAATTATAGCATTAGCATTTTAAACCGTAATACTGCATTGAAGTCAATGGGAATTTCATGTTTTGTTTTATTATAGCGCCACCAAGAGGCACAATCCCACAAATTTTTTTATGTGTCCTCGTAGTGAGCCCATACATATGTGTGTCAAGTTTGGTGAAAATATCTCATTTTGTTTTGGAGTTATAGACATTTATATGAAAAAACACGTAAAAAATGACTGACACCTGACTTTGATTGGATTTTACTACCCCTTACTATCAATATTTTGAGATTTGGGCATTAGCGTATAGCCATCGACCTATGTTTCCGAACTTCTGAGGCTGGTTTCGTCTCGATCGGACTAGCGGTTTCGAAGATATCAGCAAATGTTTTTTAAGCACTAAATTACAACTCTGCGCAAACCATATGCCGAAACCTGGCAAGTCTGGTATCGTTGGAGTCGGCAAGGATTCAGGAGACCAAAAAACACACTCCCATCAAAATTTTTCACTCACACCCAAAGTTATAAGCGTTTGAAAAAAAAAATTCTCCACTAGGTGGCGCTGTTTCGAAACTTCTCAGGCTACTTCAGGGCATCGTGGTGATGACCCATACCAAGTTTCGTAACAATCCGTTCATGCGTTCATAAAATACAGCATTTTTGCACATAATTCAAAATGGCCGACATCCAAAATGGCCGACATGGTAAAATTGGATATCAGTCGACTCGGCATGACGCCCTGAATCTAATGAGACCAATTTTATGATTTTTGGATAAACGGTTCAGAAGTTATAAGCCAAAATAGGCATTTTTCGTATCTCCGGACCAGTAGGTGGCGCTGCGCCGAAACGCTGCATGTTGCTTCAGGTCATGCTTGTGATGACATGTACCAAGTTTGGTTTGAATACGATAAAGCGTTGCGGAGATATAGCCTTTAGTGTGTTTTTGCAACCTCCACGTAAAATTTGTTTGTGCGTTTATTGAAAACGATTGGACGAATCAACTTGAATTCCATAACTTTTTGTCAACATGCTCTGAAGATGATCTGTTTCAATTTTCGTGAAAATCGGAGCAACGGCCTAGGAGGAGTTCGAAAAAGTAGGTTTTTCAGAAAATTCAAAATGGCGGGAAAATTTGCATACCGGAAAATGACATCATAGGGTGAAATCGAATCGGCTTGAGCCAAGGAATCCGATGAAAAAAGAATTTTGTTTCTAGCCCTTAGGGGTCAAAAGTTATAAGCATAAATATGAGTGAAACTTTGGACAGGTGGTGGCGCTAGAGGGATTGAGTTAGAGGCACCAAATTTGCTATAGTGACAGCTCAGACTGGCCTCTATGAGTGTGCCAAATTTCACAACTTTTTACCATACGGTTCTATGGGCTGCCAGAGACTCCTATGGCGGAAGAAGCAGAATAATAACAAGCAGCCATTATCGGGGCCAAGCGCAAAGAAGAAGACAAGACATGCCAGCATGGCTGGAAGTCTCAAGCCAACTGCAACAATGAGCCATTAAGGACCTATTAAGTTGATTTTAGGCAAAATAGCAGTAAAATTTTAAATACAGTCAATAATAATGGTTTAATGGTTTATCACTTTCGACCAATAGGTGTCACTGTTACGAAACTGATGTGGTTTAGTCAGATTGAGATGACAATGACACATGCAAAGTTTGGTGTCAATATGTCAAAGCATTGCAGAGATACAGCCTCAAGAGTAATTTTTGCATCATGGCTCAACTCTGTTGCAGTGGTATATGAAAACTGTTTTGTCTATCAATCCGAAATCCATAACTATTTGTCAGCATGGTCTGAAGACGATACGGATCAATTTTGGTGAAAATCGGACAAACGGTCTAGGATGAGTTTGAAAAAGTAGGTTTTTAACAAATAACAAGACGGAGGACAGATAGGTTTGCAAAATATGGCACAATTGGTATCCATGTTCTCGGCATGAGCCATTGACTGTATTATGACCAGTTTCATTACAATGGGTTAATTTAATCAAAAGTTATTCGCATTTCTGTACATTTTATTACAACTTTTGACCACAAGGTGGCGCTACCCCGAAACTTTTTGAGTATCTTCAGGACATGGAGCGGAAGACACATACCGAGTTTTGTAACGATACGCTAATGCATTCTTAAATTATAGCATTAGCATTTTAAACCATAATACTGCATTGAAGTCAATGGGAATTTCATGTTTTGTTTTATTATAGCGCCACCAAGAGGCACAATCCCACCAATTTTTTTATGTGTCCTCATAGTGAGCCCATACATATGTGTGTCAAGTTTGGTGAAAATATCTCATTTTGTTTTGGAGTTATAGACATTTATATGAAAAAACACGTAAAAAAGGACTGACACCTGACTTTGATTGGATTTTACTACCCCTTACTATCAATATTTTGAGATTTGGGCATTAGCGTATAGCTATCGACCTATGTTTCCGAACTTCTGAGGCTGGTTTCGTCTCGATCGGACTAGCGGTTTCGAAGATATCAGCAAATGTTTTTTAAGCACTAAATTACAACTCTGCGCAAACCATATGCCGAAACCTGGCAAGTCTGGTATCGTTGGAGTCGGCAAGGATTCAGGAGACCAAAAAACACACTCCCATCAAAATATGTCAACCACACCCAAAGTTATAAGCGTTTGAAAAAAAAAATTCTCCACTAGGTGGCGCTGTTTCGAAACTTCTCAGGCTACTTCAGGGCATCGTGGTGATGACCCATACCAAGTTTCGTAACAATCCGTTCATGCGTTCATAAAATACAGCATTTTTGCACATAATTCAAAATGGCCGACATCCAAAATGGCCGACATGGTAAAATTGGATATCAGTCGACTCGGCATGACGCCCTGAATCTAATGAGACCAATTTTATGATTTTTGGATAAACGGTTCAGAAGTTATAAGACAAAATATGCATTTTTCGTATCTCCGGACCAGTAGGTGGCGCTGCGCCGAAACGCTGCATGTTGCTTCAGGTCATGCTTGTGATGACATGTACCAAGTTTGGTTTGAATACGATAAAGCGTTGTGGAGATATAGCCTTTAGTGTGTTTTTGCAACCTCCACGTAAAATTTGTTTGTGCGTTTATTGAAAACGATTGGACGAATCAACTTGAATTCCATAACTTTTTGTCAACATGCTCTGAAGATGATCTGTTTCAATTTTCGTGAAAATCGGAGCAACGGCCTAGGAGGAGTTCGAAAAAGTAGGTTTTTCAGAAAATTCAAAATGGCGGGAAAATTTGCATACCGGAAAATGACATCATAGGGTGAAATCGAATCGGCTTGAGCCAAGGAATCCGATGAAAAAAGAATTTTGTTTCTAGCCCTTAGGGGTCAAAAGTTATAAGCATAAATATGAGTGAAACTTTGGACAGGTGGTGGCGCTAGAGGGATTGAGTTAGAGGCACCAAATTTGCTATAGTGACAGCTCAGACTGGCCTCTATGAGTGTGCCAAATTTCACAACTTTTTACCATACGGTTCTATGGGCTGCCAGAGACTCCTATGGCGGAAGAAGAAGAAGAAGAAGAAGCAGAATAATAATAGGAACACTAACGATTTCAATAGGTGCCTCCGCACCTTCGGTGCTTGGCCCCTAATAATAGGAACACTAACGATTTCAATAGGTGCCTCCGCACCTTCGGTGCTTGGCCCCTAATAATAGGAACACTAACGATTTCAATAGGTGCCTCCGCACCTTCGGTGCTTGGCCCCTAAATATAGCTGCAAGCAGCAATTCCGGGGCCAAGCGCAAAGAAGAAAATAAGACATGCCAACATGGCTGGGAGTGACCAGCTGCAAAAATGCACAGTTTGGTGTCAATATGTCAAAACATTGCAGAGATACAACCTTAAGATTCATTTTGGCATCATGCCTCAGCGCAAAGAAGAAAATGGGACATGCCAGCATGGCTGGGAGTGACCAGCTGCAAAAATGAACCATTAAAGACCTATTAAAATAAGCTGAGGCAAAAAAGATATACAATTATACATAAAGTTAAAAATTAATAATGTATCACTTTTTACCTATAGGTGGCGCTGTGACCAAATGAATGTGGTGTGGTCAGGGTGAGATAATGACACATGCACAGTTTGCTGTCAATATGTCAAAACATTGCAGAGATACACCCTTAAGAGTCATTTTGGCATCATGCCTCAGCTTCGTCGCTGTGTTAAACAAAAACTATTTAATCTATTAATGTGAAATCAATAACTTTGTGTCGGGATGGGCTGAAGATGATACGAGTCAATTTTGGTGAAAATCGGACAAACGGCCTAGGAGGAGTTTGAAAAAGTAGGTTTTTAACTAATAACAAGATGGAGGAAAGGACGTTTTACCAAATATGGCAAAATTGATATCTATGTTCTCAGCAGTAGCCAAGGAATGTATTATGACCAGTTTCATCATAATAGGTTAATTTAATCAAAAGTTATTAGCCTTTGTGTAAATTTTGTTATACATTTTGACCACAAGGTGGCACTGCCCCGAAACTTTTTGAGCACCTTCAGGGCATGGTGCAGAAGACACATAACAAGTTGCGTAACGATATGCTAATGAATTCGTAAAATACAGTATTTTTAGACAAAATTCAAAATGGCCGACGCCCAAAATGGGTAATACGGGATAATTGGATATTTATCAACTCGGCATGATGTCCCGAATCTAACAAGACCGCTTTTATGATTTTTGGAAAAACCCATCAGAAGTTATAAGCCAAAATAGCCATTTTTTGTATCTCCGGACCAGTAGGTGGCACTGCACCGAAATGCTGCAGATCACTTCAAGTCATGCTCGTGATGACATGTACCAAGTTTGGGTTGAATACGATAAAGCATTGCAGAGATACAGCCTTAAGAGTATTTTTGCAACTGCTACATAAAATTTGTTTGCGCATTTATCAAAAACGGTTCGACTAATCAACTTGACTTTAATAACTTTTTGTTGGCATGGTCTGAAGATGATCTGGTTCAATTTTCGTGAAAATCAGAACAACGGCCTAGGAGGAGTTCGAAAAAGTAGCTTTTTTGGAAAATTCAAAATGGCGGGAAAATTATCATGACGGAAAATGACGTCATATGGTGCAATCGAATCGGCTTGAGCCAAGGATTCAAGGGAAAAAGGAATTTTGTTTCTAGCCCTTATGGTTCAAAAGTTATTAGCATAAACATAAGTGCAACTTTGGACAGGCGGTGGCGCTAGAGGGATTGAATTGGAGACTCAAAATTTGCTATAGTGACAGATGGGACTGTCCTCTATCTGTGTGCCAAATTTCACAACTTTTTACCATACGGTTCTATGGGCTGCCATAGACTCAAGAGCGGAAGAAGAATAATAATAATAAATATAGCTGCAAGCAGCCATTATCGGGGCCAAGCGCAAAGAAGAAGACAAGACATGCCAGCATGGCTGGAAGTCTCAAGCCAACTGCAACAATGAGCCATTAAGGACCTATTAAGTTGATTTTAGGCAAAATAGCAGTCAAATTTTAAATACAGTCAATAATAATGGTTTAATGGTTTATCACTTTCGACCAATAGGTGTCACTGTTACGAAACTGATGTGGTTTAGTCAGATTGAGATGACAATGACACATGCAAAGTTTGGTGTCAATATGTCAAAGCATTGCAGAGATACAGCCTCAAGAGTAATTTTTGCATCATGGCTCAACTCTGTTGCAGTGGTATATGAAAACTGTTTTGTCTATCAATCCGAAATCCATAACTATTTGTCAGCATGGTCTGAAGACGATACGGATCAATTTTGGTGAAAATCGGACAAACGGTCTAGGATGAGTTTGAAAAAGTAGATTTTTAACAAATAACAAGATGGAGCACAGATATGTTTGCAAAATATGGCAAAATTGGTATCTATCTTCTCGGCGTGAGCCAATGAATGTATTATGACCAGTCTCATTACAATAGGCTAATTTAATCAAAAGTTATTAGCATTTTTGTACATTTTATTACAACTTTTGACCACAAGGTGGCGCTGCCCCGAAACTTTTTGAATATCTTCGGGACATAGAGCGGAAGACACATACCGAGTTTTGTAATGATACACTAGTGCATTCTTAAATTATAGCATTAGCATTTTAAACCGTAATACTGCATTGAAGTCAATGGGAATTTCATGTTTTGTTTTATTATAGCGACACCAAGAGGCACAATCCCACCAATTTTTTTATGTGTCCTCGTAGTGAGCCCATACATATGTGTGTCAAGTTTGGTGAAAATATTTCATTTTGTTTTGGAGTTATAGACATTTATATGAAAAAACACGTAAAAAATGACTGACACCTGACTTTGATTGGATTTTACTACCCCTTACTATCAATATTTTGACATTTGGGCATTAGCGTATAGCTATCGACCTATGTTTCCGAACTTCTGAGGCTGGTTTCGTCTCGATCGGACTAGCGGTTTTGAAGATATCAGCAAATGTTTTTTAAGCGCTAAATTACAACGCTGCGCAAACCATATGCCGAAACTGGGCATGTCTTGTATCGTTGGACTCGGCAAGGATTCAGGAGCCCAAAAAAGCTACTCCCATCAAAATTTTTCACTCACACCCAAAGTTATAAGCGTTTGAAAAAAAAGAATTATCCACTAGGTGGCGCTGTTTCGAAACTTCTCAGGCTACTTCAGGGCATCGTGGTGATGACCCATACCAAGTTTCGTAACAATCCGTTCATGCGTTCATAAAATACAGCATTTTTGCACATAATTCAAAATGGCCGACATCCAAAATGGCCGACATGGTAAAATTGGATATCAGTCGACTCGGCATGACGCCCTGAATCTAATGAGACCAATTTTATGATTTTTGGATAAACGGTTCAGAAGTTATAAGCCAAAATATGCATTTTTCGTATCTCCGGACCAGTAGGAGGCGCTGCGCCGAAACGCTGCATGTTGCTTCAGGTCATGCTTGTGATGACATGTACCAAGTTTGGTTTGAATACGATAAAGCGTTGTGGAGATATAGCCTTTAGTGTGTTTTTGCAACCTCTACGTAAAATTTGTTTGTGCGTTTATTGAAAACGATTGGACGAATCAACTTAAATTCCATAACTTTTTGTCAGCATGCTATGAAGATGATCTGTTTCAATTTTCATGAAAATCGGAGCAACGGCCTAGGAGGAGTTAGAAAAAGTAGGTTTTTCAGAAAATTCAAAATGGCGGGAAAATTTGCATACCGGAAAATGACATCATAGGGTGAAATCGAATCGGCTTGAGCCAAGGAATCCGATGAAAAAAGAATTTTGTTTCTAGCCCTTAGGGGTCAAAAGTTATAAGCATAAATATGAGTGAAACTTTGGACAGGTGGTGGCGCTAGAGAGATTGAGTTAGAGGCACCAAATTTGCTATAGTGACAGCTCAGACTGGCCTCTATGAGTGTGCCAAATTTCACAACTTTTTACCATACGGTTCTATGGGCTGCCAGAGACTCCTATGGCGGAAAAAGAAGAAGAAGAAGAAGCAGAATAATAAATATAGCTGCAAGCAGCCATTATCGGGGCCAAGCGCAAAGAAGAAGACAAGACATGCCAGCATGGCTGGAAGTCTCAAGCCAACTGCAACAATGAGCCATTAAGGACCTATTAAGTTGATTTTAGGCAAAATAGCAGTCAAATTTTAAATACAGTCAATAATAATGGTTTAATGGTTTATCACTTTCGACCAATAGGTGTCACTGTTACGAAACTGATGTGGTTTAGTCAGATTGAGATGACAATGACACATGCAAAGTTTGGTGTCAATATGTCAAAGCATTGCAGAGATACAGCCTCAAGAGTAATTTTTGCATCATGGCTCAACTCTGTTGCAGTGGTATATGAAAACTGTTTTGTCTATCAATCCGAAATCCATAAGTATTTGTCAGCATGGTCTGAAGACGATACGGATCAATTTTGGTGAAAATCGGACAAACGGTCTAGGATGAGTTTGAAAAAGTAGATTTTTAACAAATAACAAGATGGAGCACAGATATGTTTGCAAAATATGGCAAAATTGGTATCTATCTTCTCGGCATGAGCCAATGAATGTATTATGACCAGTCTCATTACAATAGGCTAATTTAATCAAAAGTTATTAGCATTTTTGTACATTTTATTACAACTTTTGAGCACAAGGTGGCGCTGCCCCGAAACTTTTTGAGTATCTTCGGGACATGGAGCGGAAGACACATACCGAGTTTTGTAATGATACGCTAGTGCATTCTTAAATTATAGCATTAGCATTTTAAACCGTAATACTGCATTGAAGTCAATGGGAATTTCATGTTTTGTTTTATTATAGCGCCACCAAGAGGCACAATCCCACCAATTTTTTTATGTGTCCTCGTAGTGAGCCCATACATATGTGTGTCAAGTTTGGTGAAAATATTTCATTTTGTTTTGGAGTTATAGACATTTATATGAAAAAACACGTAAAAAATGACTGACACCTGACTTTGATTGGATTTTACTACCCCTTACTATCAATATTTTGAGATTTGGGCATTAGCGTACAGCTATCGACCTATGTTTCCGAACTTCTGAGGCTGGTTTCGTCTCGATCGGACTAGCGGTTTCGAAGATATCAGCAAATGTTTTTTAAGCACTAAATTACAACTCTGCGCAAACCATATGCCGAAACCTGGCAAGTCTGGTATCGTTGGAGTCGGCAAGGATTCAGGAGACCAAAAAACACACTCCCATCAAAATATGTCAACCACACCCAAAGTTATAAGCGTTTGAAAAAAAAAATTCTCCACTAGGTGGCGCTGTTTCGAAACTTCTCAGGCTACTTCAGGGCATCGTGGTGATGACCCATACCAAGTTTCATAACAATCTGTTCATGCGTTCATAAAATACAGCATTTTTGCACATAATTCAAAATGGCCGACATCCAAAATGGCCGACATGGTAAAATTGGATATCAGTCGACTCGGCATGACGCCCTGAATCTAATGAGACCAATTTTATGATTTTTGGATAAACGGTTCAGAAGTTATAAGCCAAAATAGGCATTTTTCGTATCTCCGGACAGGTAGGTGGCGCTGCGCCGAAACGCTGCATGTTGCTTCAAGTCATGCTTGTGATGACATGTACCAAGGTTGGTTTGAATACGATAAAGCGTTGCGGAGATATAGCCTTTAGTGTGTTTTTGCAACCTCCACGTAAAATTTGTTTGTGCGTTTATTGAAAACGATTGGACGAATCAACTTGAATTCCATAACTTTTTGTCAACATGCTCTGAAGATGATCTGTTTCAATTTTCGTGAAAATCGGAGCAACGGCCTAGGAGGAGTTCGAAAAAGTAGGTTTTTCAGAAAATTCAAAATGGCGGGAAAATTTGCATACCGGAAAATGACATCATAGGGTGAAATCGAATCGGCTTGAGCCAAGGAATCCGATGAAAAAAGAATTTTGTTTCTAGCCCTTAGGGGTCAAAAGTTATAAGCATAAATATGAGTGAAACTTTGGACAGGTGGTGGCGCTAGAGGGATTGAGTTAGAGGCACCAAATTTGCTATAGTGACAGCTCAGACTGGCCTCTATGAGTGTGCCAAATTTCACAACTTTTTACCATACGGTTCTATGGGCTGCCAGAGACTCCTATGGCGGAAAAAGAAGAAGAAGCAGAATAATAATAGGAACACTAACGATTTCAATAGGTGCCTCCGCACCTTCGGTGCTTGGCCCCTAACAAGCAGCCATTATCGGGGCCAAGCGCAAAGAAGAAGACAAGACATGCCAGCATGGCTGGAAGTCTCAAGCCAACTGCAACAATGAGCCATTAAGGACCTATTAAGTTGATTTTAGGCAAAATAGCAGTCAAATTTTAAATACAGTCAATAATAATGGTTTAATGGTTTATCACTTTCGACCAATAGGTGTCACTGTTACGAAACTGATGTGGTTTAGTCAGATTGAGATGACAATGACACATGCAAAGTTTGGTGTCAATATGTCAAAGCATTGCAGAGATACAGCCTCAAGAGTAATTTTTGCATCATGGCTCAACTCTGTTGCAGTGGTATATGAAAACTGTTTTGTCTATCAATCCGAAATCCATAACTATTTGTCAGCATGGTCTGAAGACGATACGGATCAATTTTGGTGAAAATCGGACAAACGGTCTAGGATGAGTTTGAAAAAGTAGATTTTTAACAAATAACAAGACGGAGCACAGATATGTTTGCAAAATATGGCAAAATTGGTATCTATCTTCTCGGCATGAGCCAATGAATGTATTATGACCAGTCTCATTACAATAGGCTAATTTAATCAAAAGTTATTAGCATTTTTGTACATTTTATTACAACTTTTGACCACAAGGTGGCGCTGCCCCGAAACTTTTTGAATATCTTCGGGACATAGAGCGGAAGACACATACCGAGTTTTGTAATGATACACTAGTGCATTCTTAAATTATAGCATTAGCATTTTAAACCGTAATACTGCATTGAAGTCAATGGGAATTTCATGTTTTGTTTTATTATAGCGCCACCAAGAGGCACAATCCCACCAATTTTTTTATGTGTCCTCGTAGTGAGCCCATACATATGTGTGTCAAGTTTGGTGAAAATATTTCATTTTGTTTTGGAGTTATAGACATTTATATGAAAAAACACGTAAAAAATGACTGACACCTGACTTTGATTGGATTTTACTACCCCTTACTATCAATATTTTGAGATTTGGGCATTAGCGTATAGCTATCGACCTATGTTTCCGAACTTCTGAGGCTGGTTTCGTCTCGATCGGACTAGCGGTTTCGAAGATATCAGCAAATGTTTTTTAAGCACTAAATTACAACTCTGCGCAAACCATATGCCGAAACCTGGCAAGTCTGGTATCGTTGGAGTCGGCAAGGATTCAGGAGACCAAAAAACACACTCCCATCAAAATATGTCAACCACACCCAAAGTTATAAGCGTTTGAAAAAAAAAATTCTCCACTAGGTGGCGCTGTTTCGAAACTTCTCAGGCTACTTCAGGGCATCGTGGTGATGACCCATACCAAGTTTCATAACAATCCGTTCATGCGTTCATAAAATACAGCATTTTTGCACATAATTCAAAATGGCCGACATCCAAAATGGCCGACATGGTAAAATTGGATATCAGTCGACTCGGCATGACGCCCTGAATCTAATGAGACCAATTTTATGATTTTTGGATAAACGGTTCAGAAGTTATAAGCCAAAATAGGCATTTTTCATATCTCCGGACAGGTAGGTGGCGCTGCGCCGAAACGCTGCATGTTGCTTCAAGTCATGCTTGTGATGACATGTACCAAGGTTGGTTTGAATACGATAAAGCGTTGCGGAGATATAGCCTTTAGTGTGTTTTTGCAACCTCCACGTAAAATTTGTTTGTGCGTTTATTGAAAACGATTGGACGAATCAACTTGAATTCCATAACTTTTTGTCAACATGCTCTGAAGATGATCTGTTTCAATTTTCGTGAAAATCGGAGCAACGGCCTAGGAGGAGTTCGAAAAAGTAGGTTTTTCAGAAAATTCAAAATGGCGGGAAAATTTGCATACCGGAAAATGACATCATAGGGTGAAATCGAATCGGCTTGAGCCAAGGAATCCGATGAAAAAAGAATTTTGTTTCTAGCCCTTAGGGGTCAAAAGTTATAAGCATAAATATGAGTGAAACTTTGGACAGGTGGTGGCGCTAGAGGGATTGAGTTAGAGGCACCAAATTTGCTATAGTGACAGCTCAGACTGGCCTCTATGAGTGTGCCAAATTTCACAACTTTTTACCATACGGTTCTATGGGCTGCCAGAGACTCCTATGGCGGAAGAAGCAGAATAATAAATATAGCTGCAAGCAGCCATTATCGGGGCCAAGCGCAAAGAAGAAGACAAGACATGCCAGCATGGCTGGAAGTCTCAAGCCAACTGCAACAATGAGCCATTAAGGACCTATTAAGTTGATTTTAGGCAAAATAGCAGTCAAATTTTAAATACAGTCAATAATAATGGTTTAATGGTTTATCACTTTCGACCAATAGGTGTCACTGTTACGAAACTGATGTGGTTTAGTCAGATTGAGATGACAATGACACATGCAAAGTTTGGTGTCAATATGTCAAAGCATTGCAGAGATACAGCCTCAAGAGTAATTTTTGCATCATGGCTCAACTCTGTTGCAGTGGTATATGAAAACTGTTTTGTCTATCAATCCGAAATCCATAACTATTTGTCAGCATGGTCTGAAGACGATACGGATCAATTTTGGTGAAAATCGGACAAACGGTCTAGGATGAGTTTGAAAAAGTAGATTTTTAACAAATAACAAGATGGAGCACAGATATGTTTGCAAAATATGGCAAAATTGGTATCTATCTTCTCGGCATGAGCCAATGAATGTATTATGACCAGTCTCATTACAATAGGCTAATTTAATCAAAAGTTATTAGCATTTTTGTACATTTTATTACAACTTTTGACCACAAGGTGGCGCTGCCCCGAAACTTTTTGAATATGTTCGGGACATAGAGCGGAAGACACATACCGAGTTTTGTAATGATACACTAGTGCATTCTTAAATTATAGCATTAGCATTTTAAACCGTAATACTGCATTGAAGTCAATGGGAATTTCATGTTTTGTTTTATTATAGCGCCACCAAGAGGCACAATCCCACCAATTTTTTTATGTGTCCTCGTAGTGAGCCCATACATATGTGTGTCAAGTTTGGTGAAAATATTTCATTTTGTTTTGGAGTTATAGACATTTATATGAAAAAACACGTAAAAAATGACTGACACCTGACTTTGATTGGATTTTACAACCCCTTACTATCAATATTTTGAGATTTGGGCATTAGCGTATAGCTATCGACCTATGTTTCCGAACTTCTGAGGCTGGTTTCGTCTCGATCGGACTAGCGGTTTCGAAGATATCAGCAAATGTTTTTTAAGCACTAAATTACAACTCTGCGCAAACCATATGCCGAAACCTGGCAAGTCTGGTATCGTTGGAGTCGGCAAGGATTCAGGAGACCAAAAAACACACTCCCATCAAAATATGTCAACCACACCCAAAGTTATAAGCGTTTGAAAAAAAAAATTCTCCACTAGGTGGCGCTGTTTCGAAACTTCTCAGGCTACTTCAGGGCATCGTGGTGATGACCCATACCAAGTTTCATAACAATCTGTTCATGCGTTCATAAAATACAGCATTTTTGCACATAATTCAAAATGGCCGACATCCAAAATGGCCGACATGGTAAAATTGGATATCAGTCGACTCGGCATGACGCCCTGAATCTAATGAGACCAATTTTATGATTTTTGGATAAACGGTTCAGAAGTTATAAGCCAAAATAGGCATTTTTCGTATCTCCGGACAGGTAGGTGGCGCTGCGCCGAAACGCTGCATGTTGCTTCAAGTCATGCTTGTGATGACATGTACCAAGGTTGGTTTGAATACGATAAAGCGTTGCGGAGATATAGCCTTTAGAGTGTTTTTGCAACCTCCACGTAAAATTTGTTTGTGCGTTTATTGAAAACGATTGGACGAATCAACTTGAATTCCATAACTTTTTGTCAACATGCTCTGAAGATGATCTGTTTCAATTTTCGTGAAAATCGGAGCAACGGCCTAGGAGGAGTTCGAAAAAGTAGGTTTTTCAGAAAATTCAAAATGGCGGGAAAATTTGCATACCGGAAAATGACATCATAGGGTGAAATCGAATCGGCTTGAGCCAAGGAATCCGATGAAAAAAGAATTTTGTTTCTAGCCCTTAGGGGTCAAAAGTTATAAGCATAAATATGAGTGAAACTTTGGACAGGTGGTGGCGCTAGAGGGATTGAGTTAGAGGCACCAAATTTGCTATAGTGACAGCTCAGACTGGCCTCTATGAGTGTGCCAAATTTCACAACTTTTTACCATACGGTTCTATGGGCTGCCAGAGACTCCTATGGCGGAAGAAGAAAAAGAAGAAGAAGAAGAAGAAGAAGAAGAAGAAGAAGCAGAATAATAATAATAGGAACACTAACGATTTCAATAGGTGCCTCCGCACCTTCGGTGCTTGGCCCCTAATAATAGGAACACTAACGATTTCAATAGGTGCCTCCGCACCTTCGGTGCTTGGCCCCTAATAATAATAATAAATATAGCTGCAAGCAGCCATTATCGGGGCCAAGCGCAAAGAAGAAGACAAGACATGCCAGCATGGCTGGAAGTCTCAAGCCAACTGCAACAATGAGCCATTAAGGACCTATTAAGTTGATTTTAGGCAAAATAGCAGTCAAATTTTAAATACAGTCAATAATAATGGTTTAATGGTTTATCACTTTCGACCAATAGGTGTCACTGTTACGAAACTGATGTGGTTTAGTCAGATTGAGATGACAATGACACATGCAAAGTTTGGTGTCAATATGTCAAAGCATTGCAGAGATACAGCCTCAAGAGTAATTTTTGCATCATGGCTCAACTCTGTTGCAGTGGTATATGAAAACTGTTTTGTCTATCAATCCGAAATCCATAACTATTTGTCAGCATGGTCTGAAGACGATACGGATCAATTTTGGTGAAAATCGGACAAACGGTCTAGGATGAGTTTGAAAAAGTAGATTTTTAACAAATAACAAGATGGAGCACAGATATGTTTGCAAAATATGGCAAAATTGGTATCTATCTTCTCGGCATGAGCCAATGAATGTATTATGACCAGTCTCATTACAATAGGCTAATTTAATCAAAAGTTATTAGCATTTTTGTACATTTTATTACAACTTTTGACCACAAGGTGGCGCTGCCCCGAAACTTTTTGAATATCTTCGGGACATAGAGCGGAAGACACATACCGAGTTTTGTAATGATACACTAGTGCATTCTTAAATTATAGCATTAGCATTTTAAACCGTAATACTGCATTGAAGTCAATGGGAATTTCATGTTTTGTTTTATTATAGCGCCACCAAGAGGCACAATCCCACCAATTTTTTTATGTGTCCTCGTAGTGAGCCCATACATATGTGTGTCAAGTTTGGTGAAAATATTTCATTTTGTTTTGGAGTTATAGACATTTATATGAAAAAACACGTAAAAAATGACTGACACCTGACTTTGATTGGATTTTACTACCCCTTACTATCAATATTTTGAGATTTGGGCATTAGCGTTTAGCTATCGACCTATGTTTCCGAACTTCTGAGGCTGGTTTCGTCTTGATCGGACTAGCGGTTTTGAAGATATCAGCAAATGTTTTTTAAGCGCTAAATTACAACGCTGCGCAAACCATATGCCGAAACTGGGCATGTCTTGTATCGTTGGACTCGGCAAGGATTCAGGAGCCCAAAAAAGCTACTCCCATCAAAATTTTTCACTCACACCCAAAGTTATAAGCGTTTGAAAAAAAAGAATTATCCACTAGGTGGCGCTGTTTCGAAACTTCTCAGGCTACTTCAGGGCATCGTGGTGATGACCCATACCAAGTTTCGTAACAATCCGTTCATGCGTTCATAAAATACAGCATTTTTGCACATAATTCAAAATGGCCGACATCCAAAATGGCCGACATGGTAAAATTGGATATCAGTCGACTCGGCATGACGCCCTGAATCTAATGAGACCAATTTTATGATTTTTGGATAAACGGTTCAGAAGTTATAAGCCAAAATATGCATTTTTCGTATCTCCGGACCAATAGGTGGCGCTGCGCCGAAACGCTGCATGTTGCTTCAGGTCATGCTTGTGATGACATGTACCAAGTTTGGTTTGAATACGATAAAGCGTTGTGGAGATATAGCCTTTAGTGTGTTTTTGCAACCTCTACGTAAAATTTGTTTGTGCGTTTATTGAAAACGATTGGACGAATCAACTTAAATTCCATAACTTTTTGTCAGCATGCTATGAAGATGATCTGTTTCAATTTTCATGAAAATCGGAGCAACGGCCTAGGAGGAGTTAGAAAAAGTAGGTTTTTCAGAAAATTCAAAATGGCGGGAAAATTTGCATACCGGAAAATGACATCATAGGGTGAAATCGAATCGGCTTGAGCCAAGGAATCCGATGAAAAAAGAATTTTGTTTCTAGCCCTTAGGGGTCAAAAGTTATAAGCATAAATATGAGTGAAACTTTGGACAGGTGGTGGCGCTAGAGAGATTGAGTTAGAGGCACCAAATTTGCTATAGTGACAGCTCAGACTGGCCTCTATGAGTGTGCCAAATTTCACCAAAACTTTTTACCATACGGTTCTATGGGCTGCCAGAGACTCCTATGGCGGAAGAAGAAGAAGAAGAAGAAGAAGCAGAATAATAATAATAGGAACACTAACGATTTCAATAGGTGCCTCCGCACCTTCGGTGCTTGGCCCCTAATAATAATAATAATAGGAACGGCTACGATTACAATAGGTGCCTCCGCACCTTCGGTGCTTGGCCCCTCGGTGCTTGGCCCCTAATTAACACAACATTAATACAAATTAACACCATGTCATTTGAACGTAAATTCCATAATACAAACCTACCAGTTTTGTGTGCCATAATAATCTTTGAAATATTTTATAACAAAGTCTTTACTGTCACTTTTGATATGATCCTTCCTGGATAAATGTATTAATTTCTTTCAAACTGTTTTTAACAATAGTGTATGCGCAATTAATATGCTTTATTATTGGTTAACAATAAATTATTCAATTGACAGACCTTATAGTTTATAAAATGACCAAGCTTTTTAGTTTATGGAGTTGATGGAGTACTTTCCCCCAGCATTTATCAAGGATGCAAATTATTTAACACATTATATATTACAATAAATAATGCATTATGACAAGATTGACGCAAATTAATAATTTATACATTGTAAATAGTGCACAAATTCTGTATTGCGTAATTTTCCATTCACAAAGAGACATATTTATTTTGGACTTTTATTGGTAAGTACTCATATAGGTAAATAATGTAATTAAATAATCAGCATATTATGTAAATATATCTTAAAATTGTATTAGGCCCTAGTATCCGATTTAGATATAAAATGTTACCATCAGGTCCTCAGCTCAACTCAAAAGATTTAGCTCAAGGAAAACAAGCAAACAGAGAGCAGATGACTCTTCAGAATCCCCCGGAAAAAAAAAAAAAAAAAAAAATTATTCTTCTTGCTCACGCGTGACTCCCTGCGCTCCTCCACTTGAGACCTCGTCTGGAGCTAAGCGATAGCCAAACCACTCACTCTGCCCTAAAGAGTCTGGCGCAAAAGCCCCGTCCTCGCCAAAACTCTCCCGTTAGACCACAAATACCACAACGTCGTGCCAGACAATTATGGGGTGAACCAACAAGCAGCAAGTGGCACAGGAACCTTGCTAGCAGAGCCAAAACCTCTGCCAAATGATTAGTGAGGGGACAGTGAAGTGTGACAGCGAGCACTACAGCATTGAATCCCAGCTGTTGAAGACTTGGAGAAAAAAAAACCTCAGATGGCCAAACAGGGTCTCAGATGAGAGGGCACATGAGGGTGATTAATTACTACACAGTCACAGGGTTTGTATTTCACTAATACCTCATCAAAAATGCAAACATGTTGAAGCATCATATTGTCGCTGTCGGGCAGAAACCTTTCATCTCCATATTTTGTCACTTTTATGTTTTTTTTTTTTACAGGAATCATTGGTCACCAGTTACATCTGTCTGGGGGATTTGCAAATATTTAACCAATGCAAAGTATAATAAAGAGCTTGTGACTAAACCTCAAAACTCCATTGGATCTTCAAACTGTCTGTAATACCAACTCATAACTCCATCTCGCCTTAATGGTGAATGAAGTGCCACACAAATTTTAGACCCTTTCTGCCTTGCAATGCAAAAAAAAAAACTTGTTGTTTGAATACGTACAGCAAGTGTTTTATGTATTTGAGGAGCAAAGAAGCGTGTCTTAGTCTTCCATCACCCTGTTTTTATGCATTTTGACTTGTGCGAAAAAGAGGAGATGGAAATGGATTTGCCGAATAAATTCTGACGTAGGGAACTTAAAAGGGGTCATATGACGGATCTAATAAATAATATTATTTGGTTTATTTGGTTTAATGCAATGTGTTTACGTGGTTTTAGTTTTTTTTTTTTTTAAGTAATTTTTACACATACCTTAATTTTTTGTTTCTTCTCTATGCCCCCGCTTGATTTTTATCAAGTGGCAACCTCCCCCAGTTTCTGTTGAAGCCCATACTGAAGTGACTTAAACTGCAATTCCTCGACTGGCCACTAGAGACAGGTTCCAGAAGGGAGCAGAATCTCATTGAGCCCCATGTTAAAATGGCCAACTTTACAGCAGAAAACAAAAAACAAAACTAAAATTTACAGCCTGGTACAAATTGTGGTTTTGGTCTATAAGGCTAATTTTGCCCTTTCTTGACAACTGTGAGGGGGTGATTATTTTTTTATAACTCATTCATTTTTTATTATATAAAACTTTAAATCAGCACTAGGTAACTTTTCAACCTTCATAAGATATATTCAAGACTCTTGTGATGATACATCAACTTACAATAGGTTGAAAGACACGTCTGCCATAGCTTGATGGGGTCTGTATCGTTTTTAATCGTACTTTTAAACTTCGAGTTTCGGGTAGTAACCCAAGAACAAAAAGAACTACAAAATTCGACTGCTTTACGGCATATACGTCACTTCCACCAACACCCACACTTCCTTACATTCGGACATGCAAGCCCCTCTTTGTTCGTCGGATAATATAGTCCCCTGTTGTAGAATGACAGAGCTTACGACAGTAGTTGAGGACATTATTTTTTCCCAACTGTAGGGGGACCCCGAGAGCAAAAGTTACCAAGTGCTGCTTTAAAGTTCTGCATAATTAAGGTGTGGCCACTTTGATTGACAGGTGGATAGCCATTTATCTGCTGTCTGTTAGTCATTGCTTCACCTCAGCTCCGCCCACCTCCCGCCTCTTTGCTATTTTTGTTATCCGAGCGTGACGTGCGATGACGCGCTCGCAAGATGGCAACGACCAGCTCGTCTCTACTTTACGCTTCAAAACTGCTTTTCAGAATCCTATGGGTGACGTCACACACACTACATCCATTTTTTTTTTAAGTCTATGATTTTTACAAAGCCTGTCGTTCTGAAAAGCACAATGTGCTTTGATTGGCCAGCGATCCAGTGCATTGTGATTGTGTTCTTAAGTGTTTTGATGGAAATGTCACCTAACTGTATTTGGAACATCAGCTCCCAAAGCAATATCGACAGGTGATAATGTCGGTACTACCTAATCGATTCAAGCCCGAATCTGATCTGGAAAATGCAGATGACCAAGCTGATTGATCAACTGCAGCGGGACTGGACCAGAAAATATCAAATTGGTAAGTTTGCATTTGTGTCAAAACTCATGTTTGAACAGTCAGTAGCAAATTCTTTAAAAAATTAAAATTAAAACATACTTACAGGCTGTGCTTGTGAGTCAGAAGGGCCAGACTGTTCTATGGAGTTGCCCCAATTCTTAGAATCAGCCTTTGTGCACTGCTGGACGTGTAAGTTACTCTACCAGGTTCTGGAAGCAGTCCTCCAAAAAATGCGTAGCACACAGTTGAATATTGTTGCTTTTCTGGAGCAGTGTTGTAAATAAAGCGTAACCACTGTTTTCTAAGGGTGTGCTCTTTTGGAAGGCCAAACTAAGTAGTTTAGCTTTCGTCTCCATGACATGGCAGCACTGGCAACAATATACAGTGAGAAAAAAAGTTACACCTGCTATCTTTGCGTATACATTTGTCCGGCGTTATGAAACTCTCCCCCCACAGACTGACATAGATTTGTGGGGGTGTGTTTGACTGGAACATTATAGTAAAGTGTGGCTGAGCCTTCGTTTTTACAAATAAAATCTCTTTGGGTTTAAAGGTTTAAGCTTTGTAACTCTGCAGATCTTATACGTGCACAAACAGCTACACAACACACTAAAGAGAAAACAAGAAATCTTTAAACCCACATGACTAATCGACTTACTGTTGGTTACTACTAGGCTACCAATACCAACGTTATCCGCTCGAACAAAATGATGCCTAAAATGCACCTAATTAGATTTTCTTTCTTTTTCTGCAAACTTGGAAAATATTTGCTTTATGTTTAGATGGAAACCCAGGTACTGATTTATAGCCAACAACTGTCTTAAAGGGGGGGTGAAATGCTATTTCATGCATACTGAGCTTTTTACACTGTTAAAGACTTGGATTCCCATCCTAAACATAGACAAAGTTTCAAAAACTAATGTTGGACGTTTGATGGAGTATTTCTGTGTTAAAAATACTCCTCCGGTTTCTCACAAGTTTCTGAGTTTTTTTCGAGTATGGGTCGACTTGACGTCGATAGAGCGGAAGGTCCTTGTATGGGCCGTACGGGCTCTTCTCCCGGTAGGGTGCACGCACGCGTGACTAGAGCGAGAGAGGAAATGCACGCCCATAAACACTCTCTCAGGTGCAGATCCACTCGTCCGTGAACACTTATGTCGTTATAGTCCGCGCCGCGCTCCACTTTATTCCTATGGGTGACGTCAGGCGACCTCAACGCTTCAGCACAGCATTCCGGGAAGGCAGCGCTGCATTTGAACCGATTTGAACGCAGAAATGACGGGAAGCTTCACAACATTGCTGATCCCCACGGTCAGTTCTGTCACAGGACTTCACCAAATCATACCAAAGAAGTGTGTTTTTGACGGAGCGGTCCCAGCGATAAAGGTTCGGTCCTGCTTTGGAAGCAGCCGGTGAGTAAAACTGCTTCAAATGTCTATGTTGTTGGCTATCGTCGCATGAGTAAACATCAGTAAACGACACGATCATGTATAGTTAATTTATCAATGGAGCATGCGATCTATGGTGTGTGTCTAAATACATTTGTTTAGCTGACAACTATAGGTGTCAGCAAAACCACCCAAACATAAACCTAGGGGAGGTTCTCACAAAGCGTCCTTCGTCATTCAAATGCGCTAACAGTTACTCCATTGTTGTTCTATGTATAACGTTACACTAGTCTGACGTGCAAAACCGTTTTGCTTGCTACTGCTAAGGTTTAGTCACATACAATAGTCCATAAACCGAATCATGTCCTCATAAACTGCGAGTAAAGACACACAAATGTTGACAGGCCACTAAATACAGTACATACCACAGAGACGGACGTCCTGCTGTTGCTGTTTCTCCTGTTCAATTTATTTCAGCCTCCGGATCTGATTCTGGATCATATATGTATTAGCTGAATCTGATTTAGGGTAGCATTTTTCTTCTCCACGCTTGAGGACGTCACCGCTTTGTGCGCACTCGTCATTCTTTAGCTCCGCCCACTCGATACGCCTCCAGGCGCTTGTTTTTTTCCGGAAAGACTCGGTACAGCCTATATTTCTTTTATAAATATAATAAAACTAAAGACTTTTTGGAGATATGAAGGATGCAATACTACTCTATAGGTACTCAAGATTGACATGAGATTGACTGAAACTGAGTGCCCCCCCCCCCCCTTTAATGTCTGTACTAGTGTTTTTTTTTCTCTCCATTTCCTGAAAAGTAGCAGTTTTTGACATACAATGTCTCTATATTCCTATAAGTGAAATATATATATTTTTCTATTACCTATAGGTTAAATTATTACACAACCTTTCAGAAAATATTGGATAAAATACACAAAGAATCAAGTGACTGCAGCAAATGGATTCCATTATTGCATAGGCAAATGGACAAAACATTATCAATTTCAGAAATGTAATTGAGAGAGATGGAAATTGATCTGCTGTCTTTAGAAAATTTAGCAAGAGACATTTTTACAGCAGTCTTAACCTTTAATTGAGAGTTTAAGTGACATATCTAATTGCTATCTAATTATTATATTGTCACTCTCATTAACATGCCAGTTGATGTTTGTGTAAATCTCAGTTGGAGACTGCATTTTCACATTGATTTTTTAGTATGATTGATAATTACAACGCAGCCATTAGCAAGAAAGGAAGTAATTACTAATGGTATATACATATGCGCGCACACACACACACACACAACTGCAATCATATAAAAACTCAAATAACATTGTTAAAAGCCAATTTGAATCAAGCAAAAGGACAACATTACAATACAATAATCAAATGTCATTATTCTGAAACATCTCAAAAGCTAAATAGTAGAGCGCCTGCTGAACCTGAATATTTTTCCATACAGTCGAGGCTACATTGGAGTTCATAAATCACAGAAAAATAGTAAACTACCACATCAATAAGCACATTTTCTCCCTGCAAGCTGTCCTTAAGACAGTCTTCACCAGCACTGATTATTCCAATTAATAATTACTATAAGAGACTAATGTGAATTCAAAAAGCTAATTTGTGGATTCAAATTTTTTTTATGTATTGGTGAGCAACTTAATGTGAACTTAAAAAACAGAAGTGATTAATAAGAGCCTCCGATTGGATAATTCCTGCAAATGAATCCGTAATTATGGTGATTTAAGACTGAATGCTTAACTTTTAATTAGCCAACATAAAAGAGTAGATCATCTAAAACATGCTATTTTTTTAATGTGATTTGCTCAAGTTTCCTTTTCCAATTAATCAAACATGACTCACTAAATTTATATGAAGTGGCAATAATTTTCAAGAAGTTTACACCTAACTTTATTTGACAAAAAAAAAAAAAATGATGTTTCTCTTGAGGAAGTTCAAATTAACATCTAGAGTACAAATGAAGCTTTTTAAAAATGTGGTAACACTGTTACAGTGTCATTGTTACACGTTACATGTAGTTACTATAGTAATAACTATAATTTATGCATAATTACACCAAATCAAACCCATATTCTAACTGTGTTAAGTCCATGTAATTACTTAATATTACTCTGTATGCACATGTATAAATACAGTGTAACAAAGGCACCTTAAAAAAAACAGTAACCCCAAAATGAGCTGAATTTTATGTTTGATTCTGGTTATTCACGTCTTAAACATTTTTACTGTACCAATGCTCTTTAAAACATAAGATTATGCTAAACCAAAAAATGGTCACGACAACCCAGACGGTTAATTTTCCTTAAAAGGCATGACTGCCTGCTTCCTTTATCTTTCCGTCCCAGCACACCTCCCTTAGAGACTGCTGAAATGACGTTCTCACCATAGCCAATGGCACGATGCCAACTAGGTCTTTCTGTGCCAGGTGGATGTGCGTCTCTGTTTCCTCATTGCCGGCCCTGATGCCCGGGTATTCCACCGCCCAGGAAATGGACCTGCTTCCTACTGTGCTGCCGACACCATCCACCTCCAGATCCACCTGAACGACCCTCTGCCAGCCCGGCTCAATGCTGAAGAAAGAGAGAGAGAAAACAATTACAGCTCTGAAACTGAGTTTTCCAATGATTCATGGCATGATTAAAGCCCTATGATTTCCACAATGGAGAAAATGCAGACAGAAAAATGTAATTAAGTCATAAAAAAGGCATTTACAGTGTAACAAATCATACATACGATAGGGATGTACCAAGCTGATCAGTAAGAGCGTTTATTTTACATCAGCTGACATACAGCTGTCGGTAGGGATGGGTATCGTTAAGGTTTTAACGGTATTACTACTCTTACCGATACTGCTTATCGATCCGGTACTTTAATGGCATTCTTATCGGTTCTGTCTGTTAGACTTTATTATAATAAAAATAAAATTGCTTTATAATCTAAACATGTAAAATATCGCTAGCAAAATAAACATCAATGTTTGAACAAAATATAAAACATCCATCACCAGTGCATTTACCGGCATTATTTGTTTTATATATGAATAAGATAAGAACAATAAACAAAGTACAAACAAATGGTCAAATAAATACAGTAAATACACAATAAAACAAAGATACAAATAAAATATGGTGCTTTAATTTCAGGAAGGTCTACTAACATTACTGTTTGGGTAATGTTGAGACATAATTTTAATATAATCACAGATTGTGCTGATTCCGGCATTAAGTTTGGGGTTTAGGGGGAACCAATGATCACAGCTGTAAAGGGAAGGAAGTTGTGCAAGATGGGGCATGGCATTTTTAATAGTTTTACCTCATATCTATTTATAATTGCTGGCAACCAAAATCGAAAATACAATTCGATTAATATCACAGGCCTGAAGTGTAACCAGACTAAGCTTTTGTTGGCCATCATCACTCATTAAGCAGGGACTGTCATGTCGCGCGTGCTCTAGCTCCGCGTGAGGGATCGCTCTCTATCTCTCTTCTGGTTTGCGAGTGCGACTAGCAAAAATCTAACACATGGTTTAATATTATTGCTTACAGAAATGGCTGGCAATATAGAATTTGCAATATAATGTCTATAAAGCAAGTATAAATAGTATGTGTATTTTCTTCATTGCTCCAGTACTGACAGCAGAACCGATAGCATCAGAGCTTATCGATACTGCAGTCTTTTATAATTTAGCACCGGGGCTCATTTAATACCGGGTTTCGGTACCCATCCCTAGTTGTTGGTATGCACCTTCAAGTGGGTTTGCCAACCACCATTAAAAGGAAAAGAAGCTCTAATGTGTAAGAACCAATGCGGTCCATTCTAGCGTGCCATACGTGCACGTGTTTTGCATATTTGATGTGCACTTTTGTAAAGAATCACTCAAAAGGCATTTACTTTCCAGTGATGCTTTACACAGAGGCTTGATCGTGTGTGTGTGTGTGTGTGTGTGTGTGTGTAGCACTAGAACAGACCTACAGTGGAACAGTGTTAACCGCTTTGTCATGTACTTTTTATTTTTACTTACTTTCTGTTATTATTTTCATCAACAACATTTTTTCAAAGACAAAAATGGGTTAATTATATATTAAATCGTTTTTAATGACAAAAAGTCTTCATTACATTCGTCAACGAATAAAAACTAAAAAAAAATGTTAAGGAGGGACGAATTGGCAAGAGATCCAGTCGAGAGTGTTGTCCTGCAAATGAAGTGCACACATTTGAAATGTAACCTGCTGATCTACCTGGCGGGACGTGTTTGATGCATGTCTGATGTCTCATAAAATGTTCAAAAATGTAACCGTCTGAGAGAAAGAGAAGAGCAGACATATGGATAGATTTGAATAAGCAGCACGTGGCAATACACAAACAACAACGTGACAAACTCTATTTGCACACACCAAAACATGCAGTAAGCTAGCTCTTAAAGCCCTTTTCAGCATCTGAATGGACAAATACACACAACATGTCAAAATGTCCATTTTGGAGAGTATTCAAAAGAATGTTAACCCTTGTGAGAATATCGGATGGGCATCAGTCAATTAGATTTGGTCTTAAAGTGACAACAGCCTAATAAACCTAATGCCGTCTGTGTCATTAATATTAATCAAAAAAAGGAAAAAGAAAAAAGCATTCAATGCTCTTTAAAGGTGGGTATAAGTGCTTTCTGGTAACTGATGTTGATTTCAAATCACCAAAACGCCCCATTTTGATATCTCCACCCCACACATGCGTAACTCAGGCAACAAATATGGCGGAATCTGTTGTGCCAGCCGGCCGAGGGTATGATGTCATCAATAAGTAAAATAAATGTGTGTTACTATGGTAATCCAGGTGGAATGTTCAATGAAAAAGTCATCCCTTACATCCAAAAAACACCAACACAGTTCTCATGAACAATTTGATAGCATGAGTAAGACAGTCCATCTAACGAACATATTACAATTGTGACAATATTAGAGGGTTATAAGAGGGTCGATTTTCTAAAAGAGGAAACAATTATATCATATTTTTGTCATGCGCACTCTACTCGTGGCTGCTGCCATAAGTTGTTTGTCATAAGTTACGCTGCCATAATATACTCCATTAATTGATACTATAAATACATTTCCAGGCTTATGAAATAAGCCTGTGCTCGATCAGTAACGGTCTCTCATTGCGCTTTATAAAGACAGCTGACATTTTACAAGTTTAATTCCTTTATTGGCAAGAGCCACTTGTCAAAGAGAGAGAGAGAAAAAGAGTTGCTGGTGCTCAATAAAGAAGGAAATTGAATATTAGTATTGTTGCTGTCAATGGCGAATCCATCATGGTGGCGAGAATGTATCGTAAATTGAGGTTTTAAATCGCAGGCTTGTTAATCTGGGTTTAAAATTAAGTGGTGCAACAACTCGATTGAAAATAAAGCCTAGATCAACAAATCCTGGATTAGCTCTAAACTGATCTTAGTTTAATCAAACTAAATCCTAATATCTGAGGTGATCTTGATGTGGGTTGTGTCTTGCTTCGGACTTGACTGACAGAGGGGCATTCTGACACCGCAAGCTTCATTCTTGTAGTCCTATATCCATAATTGTGATTACACTGTGTTTACAATGTCTACTATCATAGATGTTTATAACTACCAACAGTGTAACATATGTTTACATCTACCAATACAAATATCTGATCAGGACTCGGCAGGCAGATACTCATTATTCAGATCAGATCGGGGGCACAAAAAACCTGATCTGGACATCACTAATATAAACAATGAAAAATGTAAATGTCTCCATGACAACCAATGAAAATAAAAGTTTGGTTTAACTTGAAAAAATGGAGACAGTGATATATTACTATTTTGCAGTAGAATGTACAAAGGTTGGACAAAATAAAGTGAACATCTGGGAAATAGGAAATACTGTATTTATTTGTTGCATCCCAAAATGTGCAGTTTATACTTGTGCCTTTTATCGTCTTTCAGAACATCTGCCAGTTGTTTCAGTAATGTCTGCTTCTCACTATTTTCTCTCAAACTGGCCACAGCAGTTCAATAATATTCAAGTCAGGTGATTAAGCCGACCAGGGCAGATAAAGTTCATCTTGGTGTTCCAGCTGTCCAGGTTTTATGATCATAATCTTTTTACATTTTAGCAGTGGTGCCTGAGAATACACTGTTAGCAAGTGCAACTCTTTCACTGATCTTTCTGAAGTTTCAGAAGTCTCACCACTGTCTTTGTGAAGTTTGCTGTGGTCAGTTTTAGGGGAAACACGGTCTTCAGGGTGAATATTGAGGTTTGCAGTCAATTTGCTGCAGTTGCTCCATTCCATCCTTTTATTCTAAAAGAATATATACATAATAAGTTGAGAAAGTTTAATGAGTTCAATTGATTAGATATGCTTTTTCATAATTCAAATAAATAAAAAAATTCACAGGGCCCTAAAAATGTGTTTTTGTAAATCTTGTAATACATTTATGTTCAACTGTACAAGCTTCATAATTGCAAGAAACTTGACAAGCTTTTTGGTTACTAGCATTTAATTGAACTATTAAAACCCAGTACAGAAAAATTAACAGAATTTTGAGGAAAAAAATACAAAAAAAGATTTCATAGGGCCCTACATGATGTTGAAAGAGGTCATGAGGTAAAACAATAAAAAGCAAGACATAGAGTTCAAAATAAACTGTGATGTAACAAGTCTCCAGAGAAAGCAGGTTTGAAGCCACGTCAAGTCACTTAGAATTTACTGTCTCGAGTCGATCGAGGAACAAGGAGATGCACAAGTGAGAGGCATCATAAAAGAGTTGCTGAGTGCAATGACACAGCTCTCAGCGATTACCGCACCGCAACACATTAAAAGAAGGATAGAGAGGAGAAACCCAACAGAGGAGAAAAGTAAGGCAGGAGGTATAAGAAAGGAAGTGATATGGAGGGACAGGGAACAGATGGAGGTAGACACATACAGAGACTACAGCTGACAGGGACAGAAGAACGAACGAGAGAAAGAGAGAGAGAGAGAGAGACAAACAGAGGGAGAGAGCGCAAGAAAAAGAGACAAAGAAACAGAAACTTCATTTTCTGCCTGAGGTGCTGATGATCACTTTGCATCAAATTGCATGCAGAGCTAAAGAACAACAACACTCTTTCTAATGTTTCTTTGGCTTTACATCAGTAACTCCTGAACTTTTCAAGCAAGTGGCCTGGATGAATCATAACAGTGTTGAAAAGCTACTTGGAAACTTAAGTTTGTCAAGCTACAAGCTTGAAGAAGTTAAAAGTTGAGCTACTGCTCTGAAAAAGAAAGCTTCATTATAAGTGACAAAAAAATAATAATAAAAATATATATACTAGCAGCACTGAAGTTAAATAAGGAGGCAGTATCTTTTCAAAATTCAGGCAGTGGTGTATTTTCTTCTGAAACAAAAAATGACGGGTTTTGAATTAATTAACAATCACAGTTATGTCCCATACACAGATCACCAATCATGATGATGTATGTGGTCGTGGCTCCTGAACGGTGGTCCTATGTCCTACAGTGAGAGAGGTTTGAAGAGACACAGCGGGGCGACTTACGTAAAGTAATGATCTTATAGGACTGACTGAATTCACAGGCATTAGGCTGACAATATCAACAATGAAGAGGTATAGGCTAAATTTCCTAAACAATAACATTTTTACATACCGTAACTAAGTCAAAAGATAGTACAGGGACTGAACTGATTTAATAATAAATGGGACTTTCAAAAGAGGGAGGATTTTCTGAATGAACCAATTCATTAGAAAGAATCCCACTTTCTCGTGCTACATCTGAGAGAGGACTGTCCTAATGAACTGAATTAGATTTTTCAACACCACATAAAGGAAAGGTCTAGCTGAATGAACTAATTCACTAGATTGAATCAAACTTTCCAGTGCTACATATCAGAGAATAGATTGTCCCAACGAACCGATTCACTAGAATTAGTCAGACTTATAAATGCTATAAATGAGATAGAAGACTCCCAATAACCCGATTCACTAGAATTAATTGGATTTTTCAATGCTACATACAGAAGAGGCTTGTCCGAATGAATCGCTTCACTAGAATAATTTGGATTTTTCAATGCTATACTCTAAAAAAATAAAGGTTTTTAAATAGTTCTTTGGAAGGGTGTATGGTCCTATGAAGAACCTTTAATATCCAAAGAACCTTTCCATTGCACAAAAGGTTCTTTGTAGTGCAAAAGGTTATTTAGACTAAAAAATGGTTAGAAAAAAATTGTTCTTTAAAGAACCTTTTACAAAATGGTTCTTTGGGGAATCAAAAATGGTTCTTCTATCCTTTATTTTTAAGGGTGTACATACAAAAAAAGGACTGCCTGAATGAACCGATTCACTTCAATGAATCAATACTTCCCAATGCTATGGGCCTGTCCAAAAAGTTTGAGAGTTTGGCCAAAGTGTTCATGTGTTCATTTTATTTTACTCAATGGGACACACACTTAAATCACTGAGGATAAATCTCTGCAGTCTGCACCAATAAAATGTAAAACCCCTGTCCAGCTGTGTTTAGTTAATTATCTTGTTTCTGTCTATTTAAGTTCCTCTTGTTCACTCAGTTTTGTCTAGTCACTGTTATGTTGGCGTGTTTCCCTGCCTTTCTGTCTGCTCCTGAGCGTCATTAATAAAGTTTGAGTTTGTATTTTCAGTCTCCAGCCTGTTCCTGGTTCACCAAACATTACACGTTAAAATATGTTGTTGACTATAATAAAGTCTATTTTTTATAAACGTACGACAAAGCCCATTTTAGATTACTTTTCAGTGTACCAGCAGGCTTTTGTTGCATTCTGTTGTTGGTAAAAGGAAACAGGGACACAGGAAGAGCAGAAGCTTCTACACTCACAGAGTGCATCTAAGTTTCCTGATTACACATTTACAGAAAGAGTGAAAAGGAAAACAGCACCCCAAATCCAGCTTCATTCCGACAGCTCTATCTCTTGAGAGCATATTTCATACAAATTAACATCCTCTCATGGAACAGCAAGAGAGCGTCAGACACTGGGTATGAAAAGAAACATCCCAGTTGTGAATCAACAACCCAATTTTCCTGACAAAACAGAGGTGAAGTGAATGGCAAATGAAAACGGAGGGAAACGCGTTTCATTTCAGGAACACTGACTCTGCTCGTTTCACTGGTCTCATGGCACACACGTCCTCAAAGTTTCACAACAGCCTGTCAAAACAGATGCCGAGTTGTTCTGAGGACCAGCACAATCGGAAAGCACAATCAGAGGCCTAGGGAGGAATCAGACGCCTCCTGTTGTAGATGATACTCGCTTGAATTTTTATTGTCTTGCAAAACAACACTGGCTACTTTTGATTACAACCAGGGTAATGCTGTGCAGCAGAGGATTTTAATTGATTTGTTTTTGCATGTTAAAATCAAAATGTGGCACAGTCTTTAGCGTAAAATCCCTTAAAAGTGGACCGCTTTGAAAACAAATATTGAACGTTTTTTACGAAATTTCTTTAGGGGCTACATGTGCTTGAGAACTGAAGCCCCACCACCCTTAGTTACTGTCGCTAAAGCCGAGGACACACCTAACGACTGTTATGTCAATTATGAATGGACTTTGGTTGTTACGTAGCCTGGATGCCAGCCGAACTCAGCCCCGCCCACAAAATGTTTAGGTCGGGCAGTTCGGTCTGGCTTTGCTTCATAGAGGAGTAAATGTCTCCGAAAAGAAACAGTTTGGACCAATAAATTCATCAGGGCGGGCTTGAGACGATGATGGACGGATGATCAACAGTAACGTAATCATCAGGTCATCAAAGGCGCTTGGATTATATTTGTTCGAATCCTAAACGGAGAGCTTGTTTGTATATGCATTCACCTTCACTAAGATGATCATGTAGGGTAAGTACTCTGTCTATCATTGAATTATTTTATTTTTTTACAACACCGGCAAAGATCGTGTATTCCAGCCTGATTTCAGCGTGCGTGCAGACAGGGTTGCCAACTTTTTACAACAAAACCCGCCAACTACTAGCCCTAAACAATAGCTTCTCGGGGGGTTCTCCTGGGAAAAATGGTGTTTGGGGAGTAAAATGTGTGTTATTTTGGCAAGGTTGCCTGCTAAAATTCGCACTCGTGGGTCTACATATCACATAATAGTCGCTTCAACCCACAGACATAGAAAACAACCCACTGAAAAAACGCGGACTTGGCAACGCAGAGCTCTGTCTGTTGACATTTGACAATGTGTCACTTCGTTGCTCTGATTGGTTGTAGGTCTATCCAATTAATGTCTTTCCTGGTTCGGTTGAAACACGCCCCATAATCACAGCCCAATGGAGCAGTTTCAGACTCAGATTCTGACTAGAATTGAGTATGACCACGTCAGGCTAGTTGTTACTACTAATCATGCTCAAATATGCCAAATCAGGGACAGTTGCGTTGAGTCTGTGTTTACAGTCTGTGTGAAAAATCATGCAGTGTGCTGTATTTTAAGATTCTAGTCTTAGAATTCAAGAAACAGTCATTGCCAGTCCTCCTCACAACGATTTCTAGTTTAATACTTTTCTACGTTTAATATTTGTGCGGATATTGCAGCTGACTTCACTGTTTTCTTGGTGACCATCAGTTTTTTTGTTTTTTTTTAAACAAGCAAGTTTGTAAAAAAGGAGAGAAATTGTGTCAAAAAAGGTTTGCAACTTGGAAATACATTAGACAACTGGTATAGAAGAAAAATGATCCGAAGATGAACGAAGGGTTTTGAACGACACGAGGGAGTGATAATGACAGAATTAAATATGTGTGTGTGTGTGTGTGTGTGTGTGTTTGTGTGTGTTTGTGTGTGTGTGTGTGTGTGTGTGTGTGTGTGTGTGTGTGTGTGTGTGTGTGTGTGTGTGTGTGTGTGTGTGTGTAAGGACCGTGTAATGCCGTTAAATGCGTGTGCGCTCGCCTTTCAATTATGCAGTGCATTAGAATAACATGTTTCTTTCTTTCATAATATAAGATTAATGTTGGGAAACAAGCTTGTAGATGAACCCTATTTAAGACTGATGGTATGAATGCATCACATAAATCCTGTGCTCTATGGGCACTGTTATTAATAGGGAAAAGCGAAAGTAGTTTTACACTCCGTGATAAAGGCCTATTAATATTTTGCCGTAAACAAATACGTTCAGTTATCCAGATGGCGACACCTTGATGTGATCAAATGTAAACGTGCTGTGTCCTGATCGACTGATGAGCCAATCGGCGATCAAATATGCCAAGTGTAAACTCGGCCAGAATAAGTTACCTCTACAATAAATTATTTATGATAACAAGCTAAATAAATAACAAGTAAATTACATTACACGCTGATCTCATGCAGTCAGACTGGATGTTTATAAAGAATTCTCAAGCCAGGCTTTTTGGTGAGTCACACACACTCTTTTGCGCTGGTGTCCTCTGCTTGATTGTTAATATTTATATGTGTTATCCAAGAATAATAAGTCAAAAATGTGTTTCTACTGAGTGCGCCATATTATCCACTAGCCAGACCGATAATAAAGACTTTATTCAACAAACACAGACCGGAGGAAGATAACTTCGGGCCAGGCGCGTAACCGTGGCAACGCGCGTTCCTCCAACGAAACCGTTTATAGCAGTCTGACTCCTTTGTAAACGTTTGTGCTGTTCTCTGACTGCCAAAGATTAAAATCTGCTCCAATCGAAGGAAACTGTAAATGTGTTCAGTTCAGTCTTAGAATGTTTCAGCTAGTCGTTCAGTGTGTCTCCGGCTTAACTCGAAACAAATAGTAGCTAACTGTTTTACAGTGACAGCTGTCAGGGTGAAAACCTTGTCCCTTTTTGACAAATTTTGGGCACAGAAGGACCACATCTTAACGAGCAGCATTCAAGTAGAACTTAAAATGCCATGGAGGGATATATAATCATTATTATTATTATTATAAATAATATATGAATATGGTTGGTAACTAGATTCATTAGGAAGCGAGGGTTTACAGACCACACAGCAAGCAGGAGAAGTCTCATGTTACGATTGTCACAATCACAGATGACAACATCCAGGGTTAACACTCTTCATATAGAGCAGGGTAACATTTAACCAGTTTAATATGGAGAGATGCACTAAAATGTGGACCATCGTTAATGTGTTTTTGACCTACACTGTACATGACTTGAGAACAGTCAGCCATTTAGATTACATGAACTCACTAACTTGTATTTGTCATTTGTATGAGAGTATGACATCCACAAAATCCTCTCAGTGTTCACCTGGAATCAGTGTTACAAGTAACATGCATATTGTAAAGTATACAGCCAAACCAAAATCTATTCTGACTCCTTCAACATTTTCTCACATTATCACAGTTTATTCGCTATAGTTTATTCATCAACTCGAATTTAACAAATTCATCTTGATAGTGTAAGACAACTTTGATAGAAAGGTAAGTAGTGGATTACAATCAACCAATCAGCTAAATGTAAGTACATAATTAGATAATACCAGGTCAACCAATTCCCATGCAATGCTTAATTCTGTTCAGTCAGTGGTCTAAAAGGTCACAGTAGCAATTAAAGAAAAAACACTTAAGCAAAACAGGGTATGGTCAAAGTGTCTGAATAATTTTTGTCCCAAATTCAATTTTACAAATTAATATTAAAATTCAAATTCTGTCATCAATTTTACTGGTAGTCCACTGTATGAATAATTTGTGGGTATAATATGTCACAGTTTAATTTATTTTACTTTTCTCGCTTACATAAATGAACTATAGTGTCCTGCTCCCACTAGTAAAAAATGATCTGAATAATTTTTGGTTTGACTAACTATAGTACATTTTATTGTTATATTACATTCAAACACAGCAAAGATGACCAAAGTGCTGAACAGAGTAAAGAAACGTTAAATAGAAAAACAGAATAAAGCCAACTAGAAAACACAACAATGAAAATAAATAAATACTAAAATAAGATTTTAAAAACTCTTTTTAAAAATGATAATAGACGGTGCAAGGCAGATGTCCAGTGGCAAATAATTCCATAAACGAGGAGCAACTCTATCACCGATCGAGCGACATAAAAAAGAGAAACTTATAAGATGATCTTAAAAATCAGAGAGATGAATGTAGAGTAATAAGATATTTGCGATAAAAAGGAGCTTGATCATTAAGAGCTTTAAAAACGAACAACAGAATCTTAAACTGACTCCAATATTAAACCTAAACTTTATATTAGCATGAGCCTGGCATGATTTACATATCGTAAAAAACAGCATCTGAATCATCTAGAAAAGTGAGTATCCTTCAGCTAATTTTACACTGCTCCTCTCTCTTTGAAGTCCATGCGCAGGAATACAGTTTGTGTGTGTGTGTGTGTGTGTGTGTGTGTACGTATATAAAGTGTAGGGGGATAATACGGTTGGTACGGAATAAAAACCATTACGCCTACGGAATGTCCCCACAATTCACAAAAACAAACATGCACGTGTGTGTGTTTGTGTGTGTGTGTGTGTGTGTGTGTGTGTGTGTGTGTGTGTATGTGTGTGTGTGTGTGTGAGTGTGAGTGTGTGAGAGAGAGAGAGAGAGAGAGAGAGAGAGAGAGAGAGAGAGAGAGAGAGAGAGAGAGAGAGAGAAAAAGAGAGAGAGAGAGAGAGAGAGAGAGAGAGAGAGACGGAGTGTGTCTTTAGGGATTTGCAGAGATATGAAAGCTGCTCCGGCAGGTACAGCAGCAAGAAAGGGACGACAGAGTAGAGGGTGACAGCAGTCTTTCGGGAGCGACAGCAAAGGGGCGATAGTGAGCGAGAAAGAAAGAGAGAGAATAAAACGAGAGATAGACACTGAGCACATTTAAAAACGTCCCACTACACTGCCTGTTTTGCTTTTTCTTGGGGAGAAAAAAAGAATGCAGTTATTAAATTAATTGGGGTAGTAAAAAAAAAGCTACTGGAAATGCAAGTGTGACAAAAAATATTGCATGACAATTTGTACAATATTTTGGTCAAAAGTCATAAACAGTAGAAGGACGGGACTGACAGGAAGAAAAAAGACAAATTGAAGTGTATGAGGAGCAAGATAGAAAGTCAGATTCTATTTTGAATTTCAATGTGACAATTCAAGATACTCCTGACACACAAACACCATTATTCCTAACATATTGATCTTTAAAGGGTCATGAAACCCTAAACCAAATGTTCTGAGATTTTAACAGAAGTATGTGTTGAACATCATGGAAGACAATGTTAGCATCTGTTAGTTTTGAATGTGGGACACAACTAGTTCATTTTAAGCCTTTTGGCTCTATTTTCAACTTCCTGGTTTAAATTCTTCTTCATGTCAACTTCATAGGTTGTGATGTTTTCTTGTACTTAAGTACGGTAATGACTTATCGCTATCTCATAATTATTCACGAGACTGCGTGTCTTTATCCTATAAGTTGCTTAATTCATGACAGCACGCGCTTAATTATTCATGACAGCACGCGTAGACATTTTCCTCTGACTGACGCAGCGGCACTTCTAACAGTGAGATCTCGCATACTGTAAGTGAGAGATGTATTTAAAGATCAAAAACGAGTGTTTTTTTCACTTTGTATGAGTTTCTGCGTTGCCTGCGTTCTCTTCAATAGCTCCTGAGTCTACGACACAAACGCGATTTGTCCGCGCTGCGAGTGTAACTGCTCTTCACGGCTATTTAACCGACCAAACGCCACATAGAACTCCACAAAATAAGCCTCAGAAGTTATCAAAGTTATACAAACGCGAGTTCACATATATTTTCAAAGCAGAGAACAAATTGCGAATGGCTGTGCATTAAAATGTGCATTAAATTATAGTTATCATTGGATTTGTGTAATGGTGAGCTTACAAATGCATATGTAGCCTGAAGTGGTCATACTCAATTCTAGTCAGAATATGAGCCTGAAACTGCTCCATTGGGCTGTGATTATGGGGCGTGTTTCAACCGAACCAGGAAAGACATCAATCCGTCCTTCGGATGAGATGTTAAACCGAGGCCCCGACTCTCTGTGGTCGTTAAAAATCCCAGGATGTCTTTCGGAAAAAGAGTAGGGGTGTAACCCCGGCATCCTGGCCAAATTTGCCCATTGGCCCGTGTCCATCATGGCCTCCTAATGATCCCCATATCACGATTGGCCTAATCACTCTGTCTCCTCTCCACCAATCAGCTGGTGTGTGGTGAGCGTTCTGGCGCAATATGGCTGCCGTCGCATCATCCAGGTGGATGCTGCACATTGGTGGTGGTTGAGGAGATTTCCCCCTTCAATGTAAAGCGCTTTGAGTGCCTTGAAAAGCGCTATATAAATCGAACGCATTATTATTATTATTATTAGGGGCCAAGCACCGAAGGTGCGGAGGCACCTATTGAAATCGTTAGTGTTCCTATTATTAGGGGCCAAGCACCGAAGGTGCGGAGGCACCTATTGAAATCGTTAGTGTTCCTATTATTATTATTCTGCTTCTTCTTCTTCCGCCATAGGAGTCTCTGGCAGCCCATAGAACCGTATGGTAAAAAGTTGTGAAATTTGGCACACTCATAGAGGCCAGTCTGAGCTGTCACTATAGCAAATTTGGTGCCTCTAACTCAATCTCTCTAGCGCCACCACCTGTCCAAAGTTTCACTCATATTTATGCTTATAACTTTTGACCCCTAAGGGCTAGAAACAAAATTCTTTTTTCATCGGATTCCTTGGCTCAAGCCGATTCGATTTCACCCTATGATGTCATTTTCTGGTATGCAAATTTTCCCGCCATTTTGAATTTTCTGAAAAACCTACTTTTTCTAACTCCTCCTAGGCCGTTGCTCCGATTTTCATGAAAATTGAAACAGATCATCTTCATAGCATGCTGACAAAAAGTTATGGAATTTAAGTTGATTCGTCCAATCGTTTTCAATAAACGCACAAACAAATTTTACGTAGAGGTTGCAAAAACACACTAAAGGCTATATCTCCACAACGCTTTATCGTATTCAAACCAAACTTGGTACATGTCATCACAAGCATGACCTGAAGCAACATGCAGCGTTTCGGCGCAGCGCCACCTACTGGTCCGGAGATACGAAAAATGCATATTTTGGCTTATAACTTCTGAACCGTTTATCCAAAAATCATAAAATTGGTCTCATTAGATTCAGGGCGTCATGCCGAGTCGACTGATATCCAATTTTACCATGTCGGCCATTTTGGATGTCGGCCATTTTGAATTATGTGCAAAAATGCTGTATTTTATGAACGCATGAACGGATTGTTACGAAACTTGGTATGGGTCATCACCACGATGCCCTGAAGTAGCCTGAGAAGTTTCGAAACAGCGCCACCTAGTGGATAATTCTTTTTTTTCAAACGCTTATAACTTTGGGTGTGAGTGAAAAATTTTGATGGGAGTAGCTTTTTTGGGCTCCTGAATCCTTGCCGAGTCCAACGATACAAGACATGCCCAGTTTCGGCATATGGTTTGCGCAGCGTTGTAATTTAGCGCTTAAAAAACATTTGCTGATATCTTCAAAACCGCTAGTCCGATCGAGACGAAACCAGCCTCAGAAGTTCGGAAACATAGGTCGATAGCTATACGCTAATGCCCAAATGTCAAAATATTGATAGTAAGGGGTAGTAAAATCCAATCAAAGTCAGGTGTCAGTCATTTTTTACGTGTTTTTTCATATAAATGTCTATAACTCCAAAACAAAATGAAATATTTTCACCAAACTTGACACACATATGTATGGGCTCACTACGAGGACACATAAAAAAATTGGTGGGATTGTGCCTCTTGGTGGCGCTATAATAAAACAAAACATGAAATTCCCATTGACTTCAATGCAGTATTACGGTTTAAAATGCTAATGCTATAATTTAAGAATGCACTAGTGTATCATTACAAAACTCGGTATGTGTCTTCCGCTCTATGTCCCGAAGATATTCAAAAAGTTTCGGGGCAGCGCCACCTTGTGGTCAAAAGTTGTAATAAAATGTACAAAAATGCTAATAACTTTTGATTAAATTAGCCTATTGTAATGAGACTGGTCATAATACATTCATTGGCTCATGCCGAGAAGATAGATACCAATTTTGCCATATTTTGCAAACATATCTGTGCTCCATCTTGTTATTTGTTAAAAATCTACTTTTTCAAACTCATCCTAGACCGTTTGTCCGATTTTCACCAAAATTGATCCGTATCGTCTTCAGACCATGCTGACAAATAGTTATGGATTTCGGATTGATAGACAAAACAGTTTTCATATACCACTGCAACAGAGTTGAGCCATGATGCAAAAATTACTCTTGAGGCTGTATCTCTGCAATGCTTTGACATATTGACACCAAACTTTGCATGTGTCATTGTCATCTCAATCTGACTAAACCACATCAGTTTCGTAACAGTGACACCTATTGGTCGAAAGTGATAAACCATTAAACCATTATTATTGACTGTATTTAAAATTTGACTGCTATTTTGCCTAAAATCAACTTAATAGGTCCTTAATGGCTCATTGTTGCAGTTGGCTTGAGACTTCCAGCCATGCTGGCATGTCTTGTCTTCTTCTTTGCGCTTGGCCCCGATAATGGCTGCTTGCAGCTATATTTAGGGGCCAAGCACCGAAGGTGCGGAGGCACCTATTGAAACCGTTAGCGTTCTTATTATTATTATTATTCTTCTTCCGCTCACAAGTCAATGGCAGCCCATAGAACCGCTCGCGGGAACATGATGAAATCTGGCACACATATAAAGGACAGTCACAACTGTCAATATAACAAATTTTGAGTCTCTAACTCAATCCCTCTAGCGCCACCAACAGTCCAAAGTTGCACTCATGTTTATGCTAATAACTCTTGAACTAAAAGGGCTAGAAACAAAATCCAAATTTTCTCTGACTCCTTGGCTCAAGCCGATTCGTTTGCACCCTATGACGTCGTTTTGCGTCATAAAAATTACCCGCCATTTTTAATTTTCCAAAAAAACTACTTTTTCGAACTCGTCCTAGACGGTTCATCTGATTTGCACGAACATTGAACCAGATCATCTTCAGACCATGGTGACAAAAAGTTATGGAATTCATGTTGATTCTTCAAATCGTTTACGATAAATGTGCGAACAAATTTTATGTAGAGGTTGCAAAAGCACACTAAAGGCCATATCTCTGCAACGCTTTATTGTATTCAAACCAAACTTGGTACATGTCATCACAAGCATGACCTGAGGCAACATGCAGCGTTTCGGCGCAGTGCACCCTACTGGTCCGGAGATACAAAAAAGGGCTATTTTGGCTTATAACTTCTAAACCGTTTATCCAAAAATCATAAAATGTATCTCCTTAGATACGGGGAGTCATGCCGAGTCAACTGATATCCAAGTTTACTAGGTCTGCCTTTTTGGTTGTCGGCCATTTTGATTTATGTGCTAAAATGCTGTATTTTATGAACGCATGAACAGATTGTTAGGAAACTTGGTATGGGTCATCAGCACAATGCCCTGAAGTAGCCTGAGAAGTTTCGAAACAGCGCCACCTAGTGGAGAATTTTTTTCCCCAAATGCTTATAACTTTGGCTGTGGTTGACATATTTGGATGGGAGTAACTTTTTTTGTCTCCTGAATCCTTGCCGAGTCCAATGATACCAGACTTTCCAGGTTTCGGCGAATGGTTTGCGCAGCGTTGTAATTTAGTGCTTATAAAACATTAGCTGATATCTTCAAAACCGCTAGTCCGATCGAGACGAAACCAGCCTCAGAAGTTCGAAAACATAGGTCGATAGCTAAACGCTAATGCCCAAATCTCAAAATATTGATAGTAAGGGGTAGTAAAATCCAATCAAAGTCAGGTGTCAGTCATTTTTTACGTGTTTTTTCATGTAAATGTTTATAACTCCAAAACAAAATGAGATATTTTCACCAAACTCGACACGTATATGTATGGGCTCATTCTGAGGACAAATTAAAAAAATGGTGCCATTGTGCCTCTTGATGGCGCTATAATAGAACAAAACATGAAATTCCCATTGACTTCAATGCGGTATTTGGGTATAAAATGCTAATGTTACACTTAACGAATGCATTAGCGTATCATTACAAAACTCGGTATGTGTCTTCTGCTCCATGCCCTGAAGGTACTCAAAAAGTTTTCGAGCAGGGCCGCCTTGTGGTCAAAAGTTGTAATAAGGTGTACAAAATGCTAATAACTTTTGATTAAATTAGCCTATTTTAATGAGACTGGTCACATTCATTGGCTCCTGCCGAGAACATGGATACCAATTTTGTCCATATTTGGCAAACCTTTCTGCCCTCTATCTTGTTATTGGTTAAAAACATACTTTTTCAAACTCGTCCTAGACCGTTTGTCCAATTTTCACCAAAATTGAATCGTATCGTCTTCAGACCATGTGAACAAATAATTATGGATTTCGTGTTGATAAACAAAAGAGTAGTCATATACCACTGCAACAGAGTTGAGCTATGATGCAAAAATGACTCTTGAGGCTGTATCTCTGCAATGCTTTGACATATTGACACCAAACTTTGCATGTGTCATTTCCACCTCAGTCTGACTACACCACATCAGTTTCGTAACAGTGCCACCTATTGGTCGAAAATGAGAAACCATTAAATCATTATTATTGACTTTATTTAAAATTGTACTGCTTTTTTGCCTAAAATCAACTTAAGTCGTTAATGGCTCATTGTTGCAGTTGGTCTTACACTCCTAGCTAGCTATGCTGGCATGTCTTAGGGTCTTCATTTCGCTTGGCCCCGACAATTGCTGCTTGTTATTATTCTGCTTCTTCTTCTTCTTCCGCCATAGGAGTCTCTGGCAGCCCATAGAACCGTATGGTAAAAAGTTGTGAAATTTGGCACACTCATAGAGGCCAGTCTGAGCTGTCACTATAGCAAATTTGGTGCCTCTTACTCAATCCCTCTAGCGCCACCACCTGTCCAAAGTTTCACTCATATTTATGCTTATAACTTTTGACCCCTAAGGGCTAGAAACAAAATTCTTTTTTCATCGGATTCCTTGGCTCAAGCCGATTCGATTTCACCCTATGATGTCATTTTCCGGTATGCAAATTTTCCCGCCATTTTGAATTTTCTGAAAAACCTACTTTTTCGAACTCCTCCTAGGCCGTTGCTCCGATTTTCACGAAAATTGAAACAGATCATCTTCAGAGCATGTTGACAAAAAGTTATGGAATTCAAGTTGATTCGTCCAATCGTTTTCAATAAACGCACAAACAAATTTTACGTGGAGGTTGCAAAAACACACTAAAGGCTATATCTCCACAACGCTTTATCGTATTCAAACCAAACTTGGTACATGTCATCACAAGCATGACCTGAAGCAACATGCAGCGTTTCGGCGCAGCGCCACCTACTGGTCCGGAGATACGAAAAATGCATATTTTGGCTTATAACTTCTGAACCGTTTATCCAAAAATCATAAAATTGGTCTCATTAGATTCAGGGCGTCATGCCGAGTCGACTGATATCCAATTTTACCATGTCGGCCATTTTGGATGTCGGCCATTTTGAATTATGTGCAAAAATGCTGTATTTTATGAACGCATGAACGGATTGTTACGAAACTTGGTATGGGTCATCACCACGATGCCCTGAAGTAGCCTGAGAAGTTTCGAAACAGCGCCACCTAGTGGATAATTCTTTTTTTTCAAACGCTTATAACTTTGGGTGTGAGTGAAAAATTTTGATGGGAGTAGCTTTTTTGGGCTCCTGAATCCTTGCCGAGTCCAACGATACAAGACATGCCCAGTTTCGGCATATGGTTTGCGCAGCGTTGTAATTTAGCGCTTAAAAAACATTTGCTGATATCTTCAAAACCGCTAGTCCGATCGAGACGAAACCAGCCTCAGAAGTTCGGAAACATAGGTCGATAGCTATACGCTAATGCCCAAATCTCAAAATATTGATAGTAAGGGGTAGTAAAATCCAATCAAAGTCAGGTGTCAGTCATTTTTTACGTGTTTTTTCATATAAATGTCTATAACTCCAAAACAAAATGAAATATTTTCACCAAACTTGACACACATATGTATGGGCTCACTACGAGGACACATAAAAAAATTGGTGGGATTGTGCCTCTTGGTGGCGCTATAATAAAACAAAACATGAAATTCCCATTGACTTCAATGCAGTATTACGGTTTAAAATGCTAATGCTATAATTTAAGAATGCACTAGTGTATCATTACAAAACTCGGTATGTGTCTTCCGCTCTATGTCCCGAAGATATACAAAAAGTTTCGGGGCAGCGCCACCTTGTGGTCAAAAGTTGTAATAAAATGTACAAAAATGCTAATAACTTTTGATTAAATTAGCCTATTGTAATGAGACTGGTCATAATACATTCATTGGCTCATGCCGAGAAGATAGATACCAATTTTGCCATATTTTGCAAACATATCTGTGCTCCATCTTGTTATTTGTTAAAAATCTACTTTTTCAAACTCATCCTAGACCGTTTGTCCGATTTTCACCAAAATTGATCCGTATCGTCTTCAGACCATGCTGACAAATAGTTATGGATTTCGGATTGATAGACAAAACAGTTTTCATATACCACTGCAACAGAGTTGAGCCATGATGCAAAAATTACTCTTGAGGCTGTATCTCTGCAATGCTTTGACATATTGACACCAAACTTTGCATGTGTCATTGTCATCTCAATCTGACTAAACCACATCAGTTTCGTAACAGTGACACCTATTGGTCGAAAGTGATAAACCATTAAACCATTATTATTGACTGTATTTAAAATTTGACTGCTATTTTGCCTAAAATCAACTTAATAGGTCCTTAATGGCTCATTGTTGCAGTTGGCTTGAGACTTCCAGCCATGCTGGCATGTCTTGTCTTATTCTTTGCGCTTGGCCCCGATAATGGCTGCTTGCAGCTATATTTATTATTATTATTATTATTATTATTATTATTATCAATTGGATAGACCTACAACCAATCAGCGCAACGAAGCCACGCATTGTCAAATGTCAACAGACAGAGTTCAACTGCACTGTGTTGCCAAGTTCACGTTTTTTTCTGCGGTTGTTTTCTATTTCCGTGGGTTGAAGCGACTATTATGTGATATATAGACCCGTGAGTGCAAATTTTAGCAGACAACCATGCCACAATAACATTTTACAAATGTTATTTGTAAAAAAAACACCAAACACCATTTTTTTCCGGAGAACCCCCCGAGAAGCAATTGTTTAGGGCTAGTAGTTGGCGGGTTTTGTTGTAAAAACTTGGCAACCTTGTCTGCACGCGCGCTGAAATCAGGCTGGAATACACGATCTTTGCCGGTGTTGTAAAAAAATAAAATAATTTATTGCTACACAGAGTACTTACCCAACATGATCATCATTTCTGAGAGAAATTGTGAAGGTGAATGCATATACAAACAAGCTCTCCGTTTAGGATTCGAACAAATATAATCCAAGCGCCTTTGATGACGTGATGATTACGTTACTGTTGATCATCTGTCCATCATCGTCTAAAGCCCGCCCTGATGATTTCATTGGTCCGAACAGTTTCTGTACGGAGATAATTACTCCTCTATGGAGCGAAGCCAGACCGAACTGCCCGACCTAAACATTTTGTGGGCAGGGCTGAGTTCAGATGGCATCCAGGCTAGCATGTGTATTGTGTTCCATGTAACATAATGGTCATTTGCAGCATGCATTTGTGGGAAGCTTTGATGCTTTTAATGAGAGCGAAATAAAACTGTCTGAATCAGAAAAAGCCGTTGCTGTGCTGTCACCTGTCAGTCCCCCCTCACCCCCCTGCACTCTGCCACTAAACCACACCCACTTTTATAGCATTTTTCAAAACTGTGATGAGAACTGACTGCTGCTGAAACAGGGGGTTTCATGGCCCTTTAATAAATAAACCTGTCTTCCATTGGTTGGACAAACAGTCCTCATTATACTCACAGCATAGTTTGGGAGAATGCTGGGAAACTGAGCCACAGAGTTCATACTTTTCAGCACAATTTACAAATATAAATATATTGCGTTATATAGCGATACTCATTTTACTTAAAATCTTTGTGCTACATTACCTTTGTGTTACTTTACCTCACATGGGCTCAATTAGAAGTCATTTTTGCTTATAAGTATTAGATTGGATCACCGAAGGTTAGCAGCAAAGGCATTGGATAATAAAGTGAGATTAAATACATAATGTATATTTGTGTTATTTGACATTTAACTAGGCTTGCGTAATATTCTGAGTTTGCGTTTCACTGTTTTTAGTCATTTTGAGGAATACTGAATCTGTTTTTGTGAAAGTGAGATGGGTGAAGGCATGCTCAGATTGAGTCTACTACAACACACATCACGTTTACACAGCGCACACACAACACATCTGCACCTATTCTCTCAACATGGAGACAAGAGTCGTCAGTCAACAAATGGGAAAACAAAGTAACTTGTGCTTTTCTTACTTGACAAAGTTACTGATTTTGTTGTAAAGTTAAATGTGTTACTTTATTAGTTACTTAAAAAGAGTAATCTGATTACATATTCCCCAAAACTGGATGACATATTTAACACTGATAAATTACTCTAAAAAAACTACGTCTTAGGTCTAAGAGTTATCACAGAGAAATAATTTCTTTCTTTAAATATATATTCTTATACCATGGTCTGTTTAAATACTCGATTCTGATTGGCTGGAAGGTGTGCAGTAAAACCGTTTAATGCACAGGTAGTTCCAGTCAGTTTGATTACAGTTCGAAATTAATCCGCCACTATAAACACTGGTAACCATAGTAACAAAGTTACGCTTGCAAACAGAGTGACAGTGGCAGACTGCAGTATCAACCACAGAAAGGCACAGATATGTCTATAGGTATAACGTTCCATTTCTATGGCAACATTAAGTGACATAAGACATGAGGTGACACACAGAAGCCAATGGCACATGTCACTATGCGCAGATAATGTACATATCTATGATGCGCGTAGTGGCACATGCGGTCTTCATTGTCATGTCACTGACATTATCGTAACTGACACTGACGACACCTGCATGACACCGAGTTGCGGAACATGTCGCCGTGTGAAGTGCGTTTTTACAGTCTATGATGGTCGTGACGCCTACACTGACAGACTCGAGCACCTATACTGACGTGACACAAAATCCTAAACAAATAGCCTTATTTTGTTGTATTTTAGATGTCAATAAAACGCATTAAAGTCAGTAATATATATTTTTTTACGTTATTTGTGTCACGTCTGTATTTGATTGGCATGTAGGCTACCACTGAATGTTTTGTAATAGCCTAGCCTACGTCACCCATTCTAGGAAAACCCCGAAATAAATCAGGTCACGACTACAAATAAGGCATTAACAGTCGCGTCCGTTACTGTAAAACTTTATTTTTGCGTGACATACTGACATTAGCCCTACGACATACTGACATTGTGACATCTGAGATCTAGAACTTCAACAAACAAGCGAAACATAATTTCACCTCCAAGCCTAATAAACCTGAAAAACTCAATGTCTAATTTCACGAAAACAAACACCAAAAATACAATTTCCAACTGTTTTTTATTTTATTTTTATGTTTTATTAGCCTATTACTTAATTTAATGCATTAAATGTAGGCTGATGTGTCTTTAGTAGCCTATGTGGTTAAAGACGGGGGTTTATTTCACACTTGCCTGTGATTGCCTGTCACTGCAGTGTTGCCTGTCATTCATAAATAACTTTAATAAATCCATTAAATAATCATTAAGTTATGTTCGCTATGCTTAAGCAACGAGGGGATCTTCAGACTGACATAAAGAAGAGATTGTGAACACATCTCTCTCTCTCTCTCTCTCGCTCTCTGATCTTTCTCTTTCAGTTCTCTGTCTCTCTCTAATAATGAATTTAAATAAATGTGGTAATTTGCTCATATAAAAACATTTCGATGGCTCTACTTTATTTAAAGTGACGGTGTGCTAGAACTAACGAGACGTAAGAAAACAACCGTCATTTTAACCCGTCTCTTAAAAAACATCAGTTATAGCTTTAACTTGTTTTTAACTTGGCAAATAACCATGGTATAGTTGGGCTGGGAATCGATTCCAAAAAGAATCGATTCCTCGATTCCAAGGCGTTGGGAATCGAGAGTCGATTCCAACGTTTGGAGCAACAATCGCTCCTCTTTATTCACATGTCTCTCGCTTACTAATAATGATTGGAAGTCTATTTAATTTTCGCAAAAGGTTCTTTTGAACAGTTAGTTTCAAACAACGAGTTAAAAATAAAGCAATTCAGCGTCATTGCGTGATGACGTCACTAGAACGGAATTCTAACTACTTATTTTTATGGTATGAAACGTTCAAATCAAGCCAATCATTAATATGTGAACGCATATCGCTGATTATTACTATACCTTTCATTCACTTAGTTTAATAGTGTTTATTGTCATTGTTTCCTTCTGTGATCCTGCATCCTGGACAAGTTTGCTACATTTTGCACACAAAAACTCAAAAACTTGAAATTGTGAAATGGTTCTGTTGTCCACAACGGTAGGTTTTGAGCGCTGCTTACAGACGCAGATGTGATGTGCTATCCTTTTTATTTATTAGGCTAAATCGCATTTACTTCTGGGCTATATGGGCCATTTCAGGAGAATCCATCATTTAAAATTCATCAGAGTTATGGAAATGTATCATCATTTTACAAATAATGTTTCGGAGAAGGATACTTTCTACATCCTTGTGTCCTGCGGTCACTCCGGAACTAGGTTCCTCCATCAATTTTGTTAAAAAAAGGAAGAATCGAAAAGGAATCGAAAACAACAGTGCGGAATCGATTCTTGGAATCGACTCCGTCGATTCCGGAAACAGGAATTGGAATCTATTCCAAAAATTTCGGAATCGACCAGCCCTAGGTATAAGCGGGACCTAGAGGCAACCACCCTCCGCTTCGCGTCGGGCGGTTCTTCGCCTCTATGCCGTGCATTAAAATCCTTTAATGCATGGCTAGCCGTGGATTATCCCTTAAATATTACATATACATTTAAGCCTATGGGGAAAAACATTAGAACAGATCCGTTAAATTAATCAAAAGTGGCAGTAAAGACATTTATAATGTTACAAAATGTTAACATTTTAAATAAATGCTGTTACATTTTTATCAAAGAATCCTGAAACAATATATAAAGCGGTTTCCACAACAACAACAAAATGTTAAGCAGAACAACTGTTTTTAGCATTGACAATATTAAGAAATGTTTCTTGAGCACCAAATCAGCAGATATAAGAATGATTTCTGAAGGATCAAGTGACCCAAGTGATGCAGACAGCCTCAAGTCACTATGAAATCAAAATTGTCCATTCCTAGATACAGTTAAGATACAGTTAACACATGGCACTTATGTACACCGGTGAAATAGTCATTATAAACAATCATACAATTTAGTGATATAACATTCTTTGTCAATAGAGTTTCATATTAGTTGAGGCTGTGAATGTTTCAGCGCCACAGACATTACAGAGACATTACAAGGACAAACGCTCTAAACTACCTTTATACAATCTCTCCTTCAGGGTAAAGATGTATGCATAAACAAACGTGTATAACAGCATTTGTGGTCAAACTTCACTTTTTTTTTTTTTTTAAAGGACAGGCCTAGAAAGAAATACTTATTTTCTATCACTAGTAGAACAGACTTTACAGTGCTCACATCAGACCTTCTTTATTATTATGTACCTAAAAGAGAAGCTGAATGTTTAGAAACTCTTGCAGTTAAACCATGTTCCTGAGCACTTAGCAAAGACATATTTACATCTGATAACATCAATTATTTCTTTGTGTTGTCTGTGCTGTTTTCGAATTCCATTCATTAAAGAAATTATGCAATCAGGTAATGTGCAGAAATTGAGGTTATCACAAGGTTTAAAAATAATAATGAATTTTCAATTTACTGTAATCAATTTACTGCAGCCACAAAAACAATCTTTCAAAATAATACTACGTTTACCATCAGTTTTCAGTAGGTGGTAATTTGCAAGAAAGGAGGCGTGTTTTTCTAGGGGGAAAAAAAGACAGATGTACGCCGGTGCATAATTTGAGTATATTTAATGTAAATAAGACGCTGTGTTTTGTGGAGAAACAGCAGGCTGAGGTAGCAGCCGTTTCATGAATTCTGCCCTCACTCTTGTTTTTCTGCTTTTCAAGTTTCAATATTGATTGATTGATATATAACATTTCTGGTCTACAGTATATAGTAGACAAAAAAGTAGGTATAGATAAATAAAAGTTTCCTTTTAAGGAAGCTTACACTGTTAAAATAAATAGAAAAAATAAATATATAATGTCTCCAACTGAACTTTAGTGACTACATTTTTTTCTACATTTTTCAGTTGGCCAAACTGAATTTATGTTAATTAAATTGCATCAGTTCACAGAAATTCCATTTGGCCAACTGAAAAAATTAGATGTTATCAGTCACTAGAAAATTTTCAATTGGAGACCTGAATTTTTTTTTACAGTGTATATAAGAACCGTTTAAATGGGTTATAGCATTCCCTGTCAGGAGTATTCAATTCCAAGTTAGCAAAATCATACTGAAATAATAATGTATTTTCCTTGAATTCTGAAGTCCCTAGCAGTTTACAGATCTCTGAGGAGGACTCTAGACACAGTAGGTCAGATGTGCTCCTGATAAGTGTCTGCTGGGACCACATTTAAATGCCAGGGAGAGTCAAGTGACAGAGCAAATAAACAATTTCCTCACTGAGGTGATTTATTTCAGTGCCAGGTCTCCGGGGATGGACATAATTGAAAGCGGCTGCATTATCCAGTTATCAGAGTAAATGTTTCAGCCTGAAGTGTGTGTGTGTGTGTGTTGTGTGTGTGTGTGTGTGTGTGTGTGTGTGTGTGTGTGTGTGTGTGTGTGTGTGTGTGTGTGTGTGTGTGTGTGTGTTCTCCTATCCTGTTCCCCACCAAAATCTCTTACATAACAGCTTTAAGTTTAAGTTTTATTTTTTTAAAAGTTTTAAGTATTATTTATGTCCGCTCTGTCAAAGGCACAGGATGTCTTATACAGTGGATATAAAAACACACCTGCACACACACATATCTATTCACACCTGTTAAAACATCTGGTTTATATGATGTAAAAAAAAAAAAAAAAAAACGATGATGAAAAATTAACAGTTAATGTAATATTTTTATTCACATATTAACATTGATCAGCAAACAAAAACTGAAGCTCATCCAAACCTGCTTGACATGTGAGAACAAACTAGTTCTTCCAGAAGCTCAAACGTGCTGCGTAACACGAGAATGAACCTCATTGGTTCTTGCTGAAGCTCAAACGTGCTGCGTAACACGAGAATGAACCTCATTGGTTCTTGCTGAAGCTTAAACGTGCTGCATAACACGAGAATGAACCTCATTGGTTCTTACTGAAGCTCAAATGTGCTGCGTAACATGAGAATGAACCTCATTGGTTCTTGCAGAAGCTCAAACGTGCTGCGTAACACGAGAATGAACCTCATTGGTTCTTACTGAAGCTCAAATGTGCTGCGTAACATGAGAATGAACCTCATTGGTTCTTACTGAAGCTCAAATGTGCTGCGTAACACGAGAATGAACATCATTGGTTCTTGCTGAAGCTCAAATGTGCTGCGTAACATGAGAATGAACCTCATTGGTTCTTACTGAAGCTCAAATGTGCTGCGTAACATGAGAATGAACCTCATTGGTTCTTGCTGAAGCTCAAACGTGCTGTGTAACATGAGAATGAACCTCATTGGTTCTTACTGAAGCTCAAATGTGCTGCGTAACATGAGAATGAACCTCATTGGTTCTTGCAGAAGCTCAAACGTGCTGCGTAACACGAGAATGAACCTCATTGGTTCTTGCTGAAGCTCAAACGTGCTGCGTAACATGAGAATGAACCTCATTGGTTCTTGCTAAAGCTCAAACGTGCTGCGTAACATGAGAATGAACCTCATTGGTTCTTGCAGAAACTCAAACGTGCTGCGTAACACGAGAATGAACCTCATTGGTTCTTGCTGAAGCTTAAACGTGCTGCGTAACATGAGAATGAACCTCATTGGTTCTTACTGAAGCTCAAACGTGCTGCGTAACATGAGAATGAACCTCATTGGTTCTTGCAGAAGCTCAAACGTGCTGCATAACACGAGAATGAACCTCATTGGTTCTTGCAGAAACTCAAACGTGCTGCGTAACACGAGAATGAACCTCATTGGTTCTTGCTGAAGCTTAAACGTGCTGCGTAACATGAGAATGAACCTCATTGGTTCTTACTGAAGCTCAAACGTGCTGCGTAACATGAGAATGAACCTCATTGGTTCTTGCAGAAGCTCAAACGTGCTGCATAACACGAGAATGAACCTCATTGGTTCTTGCTGAAGCTTAAACGTGCTGCGTAACATGAGAATGAACCTCATTGGTTCTTGCTGAAGCTCAAACGTGCTGCGTAACACGAGAATGAACCTCATTGGTTCTTGCAGAAGCTCAAACGTGCTGCGTAACACGAGAATGAACCTCATTGTTTCTTGCAGAAGCTCAAACGTGCTGCGTAACATGAGAATGAACCTCATTGGTTCTTGCTGAAGCTCAAACGTGCTGTGTAACACGAGAATGAACCTCATTGGTTCTTACTGAAGCTCAAACGTGCTGCGTAACACGAGAATGAACCTCATTGTTTCTTGCAGAAGCTCAAACGTGCTGCGTAACACGAGAATGAACCTCATTGGTTCTTGCAGAAGCTCAAACGTGCTGCGTAACATGAGAATGAACCTCATTGGTTCTTGCTGAAGCTCAAACGTGCTGCGTAACATGAGAATGAACCTCATTGGTTCTTGCTGAAGCTTAAACGTGCTGCGTAACATGAGAATGAACCTCATTGGTTCTTGCAGAAGCTCAAACGTGCTGCGTAACACGAGAATGAACATCATTGGTTCTTACTGAAGCTCAAATGTGCTGCGTAACACAAGAATTAACCTCATTGGTTCTTGCTGAAGCTCAAACGTGCTGCGTAACACGAGAATGAACCTCATTGGTTCTTGCTGAAGCTTAAACGTGCTGCGTAACACGAGAATGAACCTCATTGGTTCTTGCTGAAGCTTAAACGTGCTGCGTAACATGAGAATGAACCTCATTGGTTCTTGCAGAAGCTCAAACGTGCTGCGTAACATGAGAATGAACCTCATTGGTTCTTGCAGAAGCTTAAACGTGCTGCGTAACATGAGAATGAACCTCATTGGTTCTTGCAGAAGCTCAAACGTGCTGCGTAACATGAGAATGAACCTCATTGGTTCTTGCAGAAGCTTAAACGTGCTGCGTAACATGAGAATGAACCTCATTGGTTCTTGCAGAAGCTCAAACGTGCTGCGTAACATGAGAATGAACCTCATTGGTTCTTGCTGAAGCTTAAACGTGCTGCGTAACATGAGAATGAACCTCATTGGTTCTTGCAGAAGCTCAAACGTGCTGCGTAACATGAGAATGAACCTCATTGGTTTTATGAACATTTTGAAGCATCAAATTGGTAGTTGCGTAGCCTGTTAATGGAGGGACAAAAAGCTCTCAGATTTCATCAAAAAGATCTTCATTTGAGCTCCGAAGATGAACAAAAGTCTTATGGGTTTGGAACAACACAAGGGTAATTAATGACAGAATTTTAATTTTCTGTGGTGAATTATCCCTTTAATGTGCAAAACTGTTTTAATCTATTTAGCAGGACTGAGTATACAACAAACAACTCCTCCAGACACCTCGACTGACAATAATACTGACTCTTGTTAACTTGAGCCACTCTTGGTAAACAACGACCTAAACATGGTTACTTACTTACAGGTTTATCAGATTATATTTAGATTTTTTTGTAAATTTGACAATCAGTACCAGCACTAAATGATAAACCAAATAGTCACCGGAAAAGAATGTGAACATGATGTGAAAAGGTCATTCACATCAGACAAGACAGATAAGACCCCAATTAGCTGTTTGTGAAATAAAACAGTATCTTGAATATGCAATATACAGTAACTCTTAGAACTCACTTCCTCCCCAATGCTAAAGTGTCTATTGAAAGTTAATTTGTGGCTCATGCCTAACCACTGCAAATTTCTGACATCAGGCAGATGAATACATCAATATAACCGCACACATTTACCCAAAAGAACCCATGATCTAACACTTTCAGAAGTGGAACTTACTAGTTCCAAAAAATAATTCATGTTTTACCTAGGTGTGTGAATGTGAGTTTTCAGTCTGAATTGAATGCATTGAGATAAAAATGGACTGCAGAATTTTTTTTTTTTTTATCCCAAAGTATTAAGTTGACCTTATGAGCAGCACACAAACCAAAAGCATAAGCAGTACAGTCAGATTCACGAGGGGGAAAAAGTACTCTTGTGAGCTTGTTCTTTTTATACATTGTAAAATAAAAAAAATAAAAACACCTTAAGGTCAAAAAAAGTTTAAACCTGATGATTCATTCACTGAATTAACTCACTCACTGATTTCAAGTTAGTAGTTCACTTTAAATAGAAAATTACTCCATGATTTGCTTACCCTCAAGCCATCCTAGTTGTATATGACTTTCTTCTTTCTGATGAACACAATCTTTGTTATATAAAAAAACGTCCTAGCTCATCCAAGCTTTATAATAGCTCTGAACAATGAGTTTGAAGCTCAAAAAAGTTCATCCATCCATAATAAACATACTCCACATGGCTCCAGGGGGTTAATAAATGCCTTTCTGAAGCGAAGCGAGGCGATTATGTAAGAAAAATATCCATATTTAAAACTTCTATCTAGTTTCCTCCAGACCGCCGTCCGTATTCAACTTACAAAGAATGTGTAATGGCTCTCGCAGTTCAAAATGCTTGCACTACGTCCGACGTCAAGTCACAGCAGTTAAGCTTTTCCATTGCCCCTGTGTTCATCAGAAAGAATTGCATATACCCCGATGATGGCCGGAGGGTGAGTAAATCATGATTTCCATTTTAAAGTGAACTGAATCTTTAATGTTACAGTTTTTTGTACTTAAAGTTTATAAAACTTAAAGGGATGGTTAATCAACTTTTTTGAAGGCTTGATTGTGTTTATGGGATGCAGTCTAACGTGTTCATGCTTCATTAAAGAAAAAAGAAAAAAATCCAGATCATTTAGATATCTATCAGATAGATAGATAGATAGATAGATAGATAGATAGATAGATAGATAGAGATAGAGATAGAGATAGAGATAGAGATAGAGATAGAGATAGAGATAGAGATAGAGATAGAGATAGATAGATAGATAGATAGATAGATAGATAGATAGATAGATAGATAGATAGATAGATAGATATCCTTATATATAGTGCCTGGAGGATCGAATGAGGAATCATGTAAATAAATCTATGATTGCACCGGCTCTCTCTGGTCTCGGTCTCGACTCGGACTCGACCCTCTCTGAACTTGGACTCGAATGAGCTGGTCTCGACTACAACACTGCCTTACATTGCCGCAAAATAAATTAAGCCTAAAAAAGGCCTGAGGCCCTGTTGTGTTTTAGGTATGACGTGAAAATTGGCCCGAAGCCCGGCCCTAGGGCCATAAAAAAGTTGGGGCCCATCGGGTTTGGGCATAAATGCAGGGCAACGTCAATATCAATTTGAGTCTGAATCAGACCCAGAGAAATTTAATAAGAGGAACGAGCAGAACCTCAGCTGTTACAGAACATTTCAGAACGGTGTGTTTTTTTGTTTGTTTGTAGCATTCTCATACTTTTAGTTATGCTGTTATTTGTACATGCTTGAAGGAATTATTTGGATTACAGACAGTGCGTCTATAGTGATCACTACTGACTATCGACCACTGTTAGTTTCGTCTTTACAGAACGAGTGTAGCCAAATTTCTGTCGCCAGAACGGAGCACATTACACAGACTAATCCATGGCTTTAATATAGTAAAGAACCATGTTTACACAGAACCATGTTTAGCATGCCTATAGCCAAACGAGCATGTGGGTAAACACTTTCAAAGCTCTAACCAAAGAATAAAATCACATAAACGCCAACAAATACCAACATTCAAAGTTTGCTGGTGGGATTAAAAAAAAGTTTGTTGCTCGCATCAGAAAAGCTAAAGGCTGTCCTCACTGGACGTGACAAATTGCCCGTTGCAAAGCATTTGTCCATCATGTCAGTACGTCATAAATAGAATGAGGTATTGGTTTACCAAAGATTTAAAGATCGAAGATTTAACCTCCCATGATGCCCAGCATCCAATGTAGACAACATCACTGATTATATAGGGGGTTCTATTCTCTTTTGTAGCATCACATCCCGCTATTCATGTCCAGTGTAGACATGGTGTCAGTCCAGCATCCCTAGGAAAGCCGAAAAAAGAGGACCAGCAACCGAGGTAAAAATGACAGCGTTTTGACGGCAGGGCAACGGCACTGCTACATAACTTTTCCTCTTCCCATCATGGCCCCATGCCCTTTCTTGCATGTTCCTGGGGGCAGGATTTATGTCAATTTTAGGGCTAGTTATGTCGCCCTGGAGGAAGCTTGTGTAGTCCTTATCAGCTGTTTTCTGTAGTCCTTAAAAATCAATTTCTGTGAAAAAATATATCCCCTTGCTATGTATTTTCAGCATTGTTTGCAGATGTTGTTTATGTTTAAACGGCAACATTACACTAGGGATGTAACGGTTCGTTTGGAGCTGGATAAAAATAAGTTGGTGGGATGTTAAAGGGGCAATGAATTGAGAAATCAACTTTCCCTTGAACATTCGATATATAAAAGTTCATGGTAATATAAGAATATCCTGTAAGTTTGAGAGCTGAAAACTTCCATGTTAGTCAAAGAAAAGCTTTTATAGACACCAGGCTCAGCAAATGAGGCTCTCAAATCAATGGCGTATTAGAAGGGTGAAACTGTGTGTATTCCTGCTTCTGTAGCCCCGCCCACCAACTGAACTGGAGCTAAACTCATCGCGTTACCGAGCAATAAACATGCCAAAGATAGCAAGATGGTCGTTTGTAAATAAGACACAGGTCGACACTAGATTTGCAGACATATTGAGATTAAAACACAATGCTGTGCCTTCTATATTGGATCCAACAAGGATTTTTTTTTTCTATAAGTGATAGTATTGCATTGTTACTGATTGATTATGTGTCTAACAGAAAATACCTTAGCACACTGTCACAGGCTGGAGAATCCCTTTGTTGGTTCATTGTGATTCGGGATCAAAGCAGATCAGATCGGATTTGTTATAGTGGTAGGAGAAAAGGTTGATGCATCACGATTTGTTATCTAACGATTCAGAATTGATTCTGTATTCAATTCAAACTGCCCCTTCATCGCTGTGCGTGCCTGCGCGGTCACTAGCCAAACAGAAAACCCTGTTGATAAACGAACGTTCGCATGCTGAATTGGCTTTGTTTAAAGATAATAATTGACAAACTACATCCTGCTCCATCAAATGTGAAATCGACTGTGTGGCAGCATTTTGGATTTTCTGAAGACACCATACTGTGTAAAAGTCATACTGTGTGCAAAGTCTGTGGCACCAAACTCAAATGTTTCTGCAACATGACTAATATGAAGAAACACATTACACGGTTCCACTCAGAGCTGGAGAAATGGCATTCTGTTCCAACAATGAACACTCCCAGTTACAATCAAAAGACTTTGAGCAAGTAGCAAAGCTTCCGCCGAATTCTGAAAAGGTGAAACGAATTACCTGGTCACTGGTGGGTTTAATTGCCAAAGATTTCAGCCCTTACTCCGTTGTGGACAACCAAGGATTTTGCACAAGGTTACAGGTACTTGAGCCACGATACAGTTTGCCCTCACACCGTTATTTTTGTGAGACAGCGGTCCCCACACTCTACAATGAGTGTAAAGATCACATCTTAGCATCCCTAAGTAATATGGACAGAGTGGCAGTAACATGCAGTGTCTGGACGTCCATTACAACAGAATCCTGTCTCACTATTACGGCACACTACATTACAGATGAGTGGAAGCTCGCGGCTTGTGTTCTGCAAACGCGTGCTATGAGCGAAAGTCACACAGGGGCGAATATTGCTGAACTACTCCACAATGTTTCAAACGAATTAAATTCTGAACAAAGACTTGGAGTTTTGGTGAGCGACAATGCCTCTAACATGGCTGTTTGCAGCACAGCTCGGCAAGTTTTCAGATGTGAGATGTTACGCGTACACACTGATTTTGGCTTCTCAGCGAGCGCTAAAGTTGCCGTCAGTGTCAAGGTGGTTAGGGCGGGTGAGGTGGATCGTGACTTTTCCACCGCAGCGCAACTGCAAACCATCAGTTGATGGGGAAGCAAAAACAACGTAATCTTCCGTGTCACAAAATGAAATCAGACGTCATCACTAGATGGAACAGCGCATGCGAGATGTTTGAAAGATTTCTTGAACAACAGCCAGCTGTATGTGCTGTGTTACTATCACAGGAGGTGAGAAAAGGCGCGGCTGAAATCCTCACTCTCACAGAATCCGTTATTTCATTCGCTCAGGATGTAATAAACGCTCTTAAGCCCATGAAAGATGCCAGCCTTCTAATGTCAGAGGAGTGCAGCCCCACGGCGTGTTTGATTGCCCCATTGCATGCTAAACAGATCCAGGACATGAAAGAAAACACTGAGGAGGAATCAGTGATGATCAGGGAGATAAAGAGGGTCATATGTGAGGACCTCAGCAAGAAGTACACCACTGAGCAGGAGACTAGCCTTCTTAACAAATGTGCTTCTCTTGACCCGTGCTCTAAGGCACTGCCTTTTCTTTCCAAAGAAAAAAGGGAGGAAACTTACAAAACAGTGATTACTGAAGCTTCATTATTACAAGAGGTAAATGTTTTTACACAATATATGTGATCATTAATGACAATACGTTTTAGCATGTGACATTACAAAATGCAATATTACTGTCTTAATATTATAAAGGCTTATTTGTGTGATTTCATGTCTTAAACGTATTAAATGAATCTCTCTAATTTCTCTTAATATTTAAATATTTATTATTGTGTACAATGTATGATGTGGATTACATTACTTCAATTAATTACTGGAACAGTTATTTTTGTTCGATCGGCTTATTTCCTTTTTTTGTTTTGTTTAATTGCTTAAAAGCGGGAATATGGGGACAAAGAGCAGGACAATCCAGAAGACAGCACAGTGAAAGAAGCCAACATCTCAGTCAGCCCACATCCTGAAGTCACAGAGCTGCAGGATGACTGTCCTACTACTTCAAAAGGAAGCGCTTCATCTCTGCTTCACAGTCTGCTGGGACAGACCTCCTCTGATGCTTCAGATACACCACATCATCAGTCAGCCAGTGCCTTGGTTGAAGAGGAGATGACCAGATATTGCAGTACCCCACCACCTCCTCTAACAGAGGACCCTCTCAACCGGTGGCATGTCAACAAGGTGTCATTTCCTTTGCTCTCCAAAATGGCAAAGATATATTTATGCATTCCTGCAACCAGTGCAGAGAGAGTCATCTCCACTGCAGGAGATATCGTTACAGCACAGCGAAGCACACTTACTTCTGAATATGTGGACCAACTGCTGTTCCTACACACAAACTTAAACTTAAAAGTAAGATAAACTACGGTAGGCCTAAATGTTGAATATTTAAGTTCGTATTTAAATTGTCCCCTGCCGTTTTTCTTCTGTATTAGCCTATGTTTTAAAGATATTTTTTTTGGCTCTAACCAAAGTAAACTTTTTTTTAACTTTTTTTGTTAAAATGTTCTAAAGACACTGACAAATTGCCACACTTAGTTGTAAATTGAGCACTGTTTATTCTTAATGATTGTTCTTTGCAATTGTATGGCTTCCCATGTTTCATTAAGAGCTTGAATCTTAAAGGGTTAGTTCACCCAAAAATGGAATTTATGTAATTAATGACTCAACCTAATGTTGTTCCACACCCGAAGGCCTCCGTTCATATTCGGAACACAGTTTAAGATATTTTATATTTAGTCTGAGAGCGTATCTCAGTGTTTGCACACTATACTGTCCATGTCCAGAAAGGGAATAAAAACATCATCAAAGTAGTCCATATGTGACATCAGTTAGTTCATTAAAATCGGCTCGGGTTATGTATATAACCCTTGTTCCCTGAGAGGGAACGAGCACTGCGTCGGAACGACGATTTGGGGATACTCCCTTAGCATGAACGCGTCTGAAGTATGAATGAAACTAGTCCAATCCTTATTGGTCCTACGTCATGACGTAGATGTGACGGCATACCCGGAAGCTATAAAGGGGAGCCCGGCGCATAGTAGCGTCAATTATCGCGATGAAGCATAATGCTCTCAGGCGATACGCGGTGTGGCGACGAGACGCAGTGCTCATTCCCTCTCAGGGAACAAGGGTTATATACATAACCCGAGCCGTTTCCTATATCGAGGGAACTTCGCACTGCGTCGGAACGACGATTTGGGGAACGAGTACCCACTAGGCCACACCAAGGATACGCCTGCCCTATTGTGAGCTGGAGACCAGGCACAATCAGGACTGGAGTACCCTGCCACCGGGGGTCGCAGGGAGGTGTAGGCTGTAAAACCTTATGAATGTGTGCTGAGTAGCCCAGCCAGCCGCTTCACAGATGTCCTGCATAGGGACTCCGGACAGAAGGGCCACCGAAGAGGCCATGCCTCTAGTCGAGTGGGCTCTCAAGGCAATAGGTGAAGGCAGATTGCGCACCTGATATGCCAAGGCTATTGCCTGCACAATCCAATTACTGATAGTAGGGGTTGACGCAGGCAGCCCTTTCTTGGGTGAGCCAAAACACACTAACAGTTGGTCTGATTTCCTCCACTGAGCCGACCTTTCCAGATAGATCCTTAGGGCCCGAACTGGACACAAAAGGAATAATCTCCCTTCTTCCGCCGTCACATGGGGCGGAGGATGAAATGCCTGAAAAACCAAAGACCTGACCGTACTGGATGGAACCTTTGGCACATACCCTGGCCTAGGGTGCAGTACGGCCTTTACTCCTCCCGGGGCAAACTCCAAGCAGGTTGGCGTGATGGCCAAAGCTTGAAGATCTCCCACTCTCCTGAGAGAGGTAATAGCTAGGAGGAACGCCACTTTAAGTGTTAGATTCTTGGGTTCTGCTGCCTCCAGTGGTTCGAAGGGGGCCTCAGCCAGGCCTTCGAGAACCACTGCCAGATCCCAGGTTGGAACTCTGGTACGCACTACAGGTCTTAACCTACGCGCCCCACGAAGGAAGCGTACAACCAATTGATGCCTACCCAAAGGCCCATCACCTAACGGAGCGTGGACAGCTCCAATAGCTGCCACATACACCTTAAGTGTGGACGGGGTAAGCCCTGCAGAGAAACGATCTTGGAGGAACTCCAGTACTGAAGCCACTGGGCAGTTAACTGGGTCCACCTCACGTTCTCTACACCAAGTGACGAAGACATTCCACTTGAGGCTGTACAATCTCCTAGTAGACGGGGCCCTAGAGCTAAGCAAGGTCTCTATAACGTCTGCCCCCAGGCCCTCCTCTCGGAACCTGGCCCCCTCAGGGGCCAGACCCAGAGGTTCCAGATTTCGGGGCGGGGGTGAAATATTGTGCCCTCCGCCTGCGATAGGAGGTCCCTCCTCAGAGGGACCTGCCAAGGGTGATCCGCCAGCAGCGCTATTATGTCCGAGAACCATACTCGAGTTGGCAAACAAGGAGCTACCAGAAGGAGACTGACTCCCTGTTGCCGAACCCTCTCCAGGACCCCTGGGAGCAGAGCGACGGGGGGAAATGCATACAGACGCCGCCTCGGCCACGTCTGTACCATGGCGTCCAACCCCAGCGGGGCTGGGTGCGTGAGGGAGAACCACAGTGGAAAATGGGACGTCTCTCGAGACGCAAACAGATCCACTTCCACTGGGCCGAACCTCCTGACAATCGCCTCCACCACCTCTGGGTGGAGCCGCCATTCCCCGGGCCTCAGCCCTTGCCTCGATAGTATATCTGCCCCCTGGTTCTGTATCCCCAGGATATACATTGCCCTGAGGGATAACAGTCTGTCTTGTGACCAGCGAAGGATGAGATGCGCCAGTTTGCATAGCGGGCGCGACCTCAACCCCCCCTGGTGGTTCAGATATGCCACGACTGCCGTATTGTCTGTACAGACTAGAACGTGGTACCCGTGAAGCTCTGGGAGGAAACTCCTGAGAGCCCTGCAAACCGCCATCATTTCCAGGCAGTTTATGTGCCAGGTCGAATGATGGTCCTCCCATAGACCCCTCGCAAAGCGGCCTTCCATGACCGCGCCCCAACCAGTAAGGGAAGCATCTGTTGAAACGGTTTTCCGGCAACATGATGCTCCCAGGACTGGCCCTTGGGACAGAAACCAAGCTTTCTTCCATATACCTAGAGCCCGAAGGCATTTGCGCGTGACTCTGATCATACGGAATGGGTTCCCTCTGGGGGAAAACCCCTTGGTTTTCAGCCACCACTGTAGAGCTCTCATATGTAGAAGGCCGAACGGAATAATGTTGGACGCTGCCGCTAGATGCCCTAACACTATCTGAAAGTGTTTCACAGTGATACTCTGGCCTAGCTTTATTCTTGAGACTACCGCCAGAATGGTCTTGATTCGTGCGGGGGAGAGTTGCGCCTGCATCGAAACCGAATCCCATACTACCCCCAGAAAGGTCGTTTTCTGGGCTGGCGCCAACACGCTCTTTTTTGTGTTGAGCCTCAACCCCAAGCGTTGGATATGTGCTAGAACTACATCTCGATGTTGAACTGCCATTTCTGACGACTGGGCCAGTATAAGCCAGTCGTCGATGTAATTTAGTACCCGGATGCCCTGAAGTCTCAATGGAGCCAGAGCTGCATCCATACATTTGGTAAACGTGCGAGGGGAAAGAGCTAGACCGAAGGGAAGCACTCGATATTGGTACGCTTCGCCCCCGAAAGCGAACCTCAGAAACTTCCTGTGGCATGGAAGGATGGAGACATGAAAATAGGCGTCTTTTAAATCTATCGTGACGAACCAGTCCTTGGGCTGGATCTGACTCACGATTGTGGGAATGGTTAACATCTTGAACCTGAATCTCCTCAGAGACCGGTTCAGATACCTCAGATCTAAAATCGGCCGAAGCCCTCCATCCTTTTTTGGAACTATAAAGTACCGGCTGTAGAACCCGGCCTCCCTCTCCGACGGCGGGACCCACTCTATGGCCCCCTTTGCCAGCAAGGATTTTACTTCTTGTTCCATTACCCGAACCCACTCTGGCACCACTGCAGTCCATGTCACCCCATTGAACTTTGGCGGGGGTGATCGAACTGCAGTCTGTACCCTATTTCTACAGTACGCAGGACCCATGTGGATATATTCGGAAGGCATTTCCATGCGCCGAGATAATCTACTAAGGGAATCAGCCTCTCGAGGCTGGTCTCGGGTGTTATTTGAGTCTCGTTTTTCGTCCCCTGAAGCGGATGCCCGGCAGGGGACGAAATACGATTTTCGGTTTTTGGACACTCGTCCCGCCCAGTCGCAGGTCTCACTCGAGGCGACTGGATCGAAACGTGTCCTAGGAAAAACGATGTGGCCCGAAGCGTCTGTGACGGCGGGATTACCACATCGTTTTCCCTTCGAGAGCGTCGCGCGAGAGACAACCTTGGTTGTTCCCACGCGAAGGGGACCGCTCTCTGAAGCCCTACCGCAGCTAGGACTTCTTCCCAGCAGCCTTCTTAGCGAGAAGGACGTTCCTTAGATCGCCCTTCTGCACGGAAGCCTGCTGGTGAGAGCGCCGCCTCTGTTGCCAGGCTCCCGGAGGAGGGGCTCTAGAAGCGACGCTCTCTTTTTGCACCTGACGGTGTGAGGAGCTGGCTGACGGCTGCGGCTGCCCACTAGTGGCAGCCTTTGCTGGTTTTGGCCGACGAGGGAGAAACTGTCGGAAGGCCGCTGACTGTTTTCTCGCCTCCTGAAACCTGTCGACGACCGAATTAACGGCGTCGCCGAACAGGCCAGAAGGCGAGATCGGGGAGTCTAGGAGAAAAGTCTTATCTTTCTCCTTCATCCCCGACAGATTTAACCATAGGTGTCTCTCCACCGTCACCATAGAGGCCATGGAGCGGCCGATGGCACGGGCCGTCTCCTTGGTGACGCGGAGAGACAGATCAGCAGCCTTCCTAAGTTCTAATACATCCTCCGGGGAGGGACCTTCTCCCTCGTCAAGCTCTTTTAAAAGGTCGGCCTGGTACGCCTGCAAGATCGAGAGTGTGTGCAGAGCGCTACCAGCCCGACCCGCCGCCATATATGCCCTGCCCACCAACGCTGATGTGTCCCTGCATGGGACGTTGTGCAGGTCCGGAAAAAATGGCAAGCCCCGGCGAGGCGACTGAGCCCGGCGCGAGAGAAACCGGTCGTCCAGCCTGCTGGATGGCTGGACTTCCTGCCTCTCTTGTGGCCAATCGATATTTAACTTGGCCACGGCACGAGTCAGTACCTCGATAAGCTCCTCTTGGGCGGGTGGGTGCGGTGGTGACATATATGCGGCCCCACCCGCCTCGATGTTGATATCTTCCGGATCCTCGGATCCGAAGAGAAACAACATCTGATTCTCCACCCCGGGGGAAGAAGCCGCTTCACGGGCTTCCACACGAGGTGGGAGAACCTCTGAACTATCAGAGGAAGATTGAGAAAGTGCCTCGGAAGTCTCAATCTCCGCTGATACGTCCAGCTGCGAGCCCCATGATCTGCGACGCCGCGACGCCTTGGCGGACGCAGGCCCAGAACCACGGGGCTCGCGTGGATGGCCGGCCTCATCAAAGACCGCCAACCGAGACCTCAGCACCCTGAGCGTCAGCAGCTCGCAGTGGCTGCAGGCGGCTCCCTCGAGAGCCGCCTGAGCATGCTGAACGCCCAGGCACTGAACACAAAGAGAGTGCGTGTCCGTTCCCGAGATGTAGCGGGGACACGGATGCACGCACCTCTTAAACTCAGAACTAGACATATCTTGTTCTTGGTCTCTTTACTGAAATATATTTTATATATATGGGACAGACAACAATAAATAGACAGACAATGTTCAAACACACAGAGCGTTATGCATTTTGAAAATACAATGAAAATACATTTTGTTCCAAAAATAGCAAAAACTACGACTTTATTCAGCATTTTCTTCTCTTTCGCAATTGTTTTCAAACCTCAAATAAAGATTCAAACATGAATAAGCATATTGATTCATGATTCAGATCGCCAATGTCACGTGATTTCAGCAGTTTGACACGCGATCCGAATCATGAGTCAATAAGCTGATTCATGACCGTTTGGCAAGTGCATAGTTTACGTCGATTCAAATCAGAGGTGTGGCGCCATTTTGACTTTCCGAAGACTAATAACCACAGCGAGAGGCTCCAGTCACCTCCGTCAGCATGTAAAAGGAATAGGCCAACTCATGGCGTCGAGGACAAATGCCACAGAGATCACAAGGTGCAGTGTTTTCACAGCAAAAGAAACAAGGGTGTTTTCTGCCGTAGTAAATGGATTCCAGGCTCTTTTTTCCGTGAGGATGTATTCCACAGACTGAAGGAGAATGCTGTGCTGTTGCAGAACCAGGTGGTGTATTTATTTTACAAACTTTTTCTCTAAATGTGTACATGGATTTATATTATATATATATATATCTCTTTTATTTATTTGTTGATCATGATGGCATTGTTATCTAGATGTGTTCTGTTTTTCTAACTCTTGCAAGTGTAATGATACTAGGACTGTCAAAATTGCTCCAAAATGACATTCGAATATTCCCTCTAAAACAAACAAGAATATTCAAACTATTCGAACATCTGGGCGTGCATTTTGTCAATGATGTGGATTACGTCCATAACAGGACAAATTAATACAAAGAGACATTAACTACTTGTATAGTTTGTCTATTTAAGTTTATACATATTTGACAACGTATTACTTACACAAAAACAAGTAGATTGTTATTATAAATTATATAATAATTATATATAAATTAACTAATCGCCAAGACCGCAGAGCGCAGACCTCTCTCTCGCCCTCACTGCGGATAACAGTTTAAATGAACACACTTTGAGTGTTGATCAAGAGTTTTGTGCAAGCAATTTAAGGTCGCGAGACTCGCGACTCTTGTCCCAAATATAGCAGGCTTCATTCAGTGATTGAAGCCAATATTATTAATATTAATTGAAGTTTTACAGCATATTGAGCGCTCCGAGCGAGCTGTGCTAAACATGGAGCTTTTTCCTTGACATGGTAAATAATCACACCAGTGGAAGCAGTGCATTTATCCTTTATTCATGCAATATCTCTTCAGTCAGTACAGTAGCCTACACTTTAGTAATGTTTCTGTTTAATGTTAAATAAAATGAGGCGTGGTATGCTAACTGTATCTTACATAGCTTGCATATAACTATCTCGATATAATAACATATAACTTTACTTGAGCTATTATTTTACTAATAAATACGCATAATTTTGTCTGAGAAATAAAAGGACACTTTCATTGTATAATTTTACTTAAATCCATTTTGTTCAAAAAAAAAATAAAAAAAATAAAAAAAATCGCATTAGTATTGTGAAACGTCTCTCATCGTGAGTTGAGTGATTACATCCCTTCATTACACACTAAACTTAAAAAAGTGACATTTTAATCAACCCCCCTTTTAAAGCAGTAGACTTTTGTTACTGAATTTTTATTTTATTTTACATTTTTTACTTTATATACAGTTTTGACACCTAAAAAGAGGAAGAAATAAGTGGACATCAGGTGGAAAATATATATAATAAAAGCAGAACATGCTCCCTTGAAAGGTTATAGGCCGCCATACTCACTGAGCATTTAATTTTCCATGTCTGAAATTCACCAAATGTCCTCAGGTAATATTTGAATGTACGGTAAGTCGGTAAGTCATTGTATATGTGTGTTGTATAACCATGAATCAACCACATCTGTCAGAAGAAAATTACAGTTTGGACATCAAAAGAGCCCAAAGAAAGGAAAAGGACGAGAAAGAGTGCAGTTTGACATCTGAAAGTATGTTTTCTTCAAGGTCAACCAACCTGCTCTCAGCTGACATTCACAAACACATTTTGGACCATTTGAAAAGCATACATGCAGTGTACGTACTACACACCAGGCCCGAGAGGGGCGAAATGCTTCTGTCAGTACATAGCTGAATAACTACAAAGGAAAATCATTTCTCAGTAGGCATAGTTCTAAAATTATATGCCACTATTCAAGACTGTTTTCTTGTCCCAGTAAAACACTCACTTGCTCGCTTTTGATAGACCGACTGGCTTCCTATCAGAGACGCACAAACACACAGACCTGTTGAGAAATGTTCCGCCAGGTTGTTTATTTGGCAGTCCGTAACAACTCCCCTGCTTTTTCGGACGCACACACACACAAAGACACACGGGTACACAGGCGCAGTGATAAATACCTTTGACAGACAGTGTGTTCAGAGGTAGTCTGTCGTTGCACGGCATCAGGCTTGACTAGAAGAAAACCCGACGGCCATCATACATATTCAAACACCCCACAGCCAGAAAGAAACTACTAAATTTTCTCCTCACATTCATCACATAAATACATGTGCGCGTTGTGTGAGTGTGTGTGTGTGTGTCAACTCCTACTGCATAACAAAAAGTAAGAAGAAAAAAAGAGCAATGATGGACAAAACAAGAAGTCAACTGCAGAAGCAGAAAGGATTATAATAACAAAGTAGGTCAAAAACTCCAAGTGCATTGACTTCAACGCTGGTAGGAATGTGTACTGTTGGTACGTGATTTTATATCTCATAACGATGAGTTTGTTTCTTGTAATTGTTACTTATTTGTTATGAGATAGTCACATTGAGAGATGGTCGCAATTACAAGAAGCAAACTCAGTTACAAGATACAAGACAGTACGTCACATAATGAGAAATGTCGCAATACATGTTGCAATACAATAATTCTCCAAACCAAAGAAAGACACCGGGATAGGGGTGTGACCAGACGCTTAGCTCAGGAGAAAAGATTTTTTTTATTTGTAAGAAATCCTCAATGACAAAATTCATGACTGGAAATATAGCATGCAGGTGCATTTTGAAATGCTTTAACTAATCATCTTGTGATGAATGTCATTTCAGTTCTACGTTCAGAGAATGAATTTTATGCATTGAAAGACAAGAAAATACAAGCACTGTAACAAACAAACTCAACTGACTGGCTTCAACTGTATGATTTCACATGAGTCTCTTCAGAATGAATTATGAGCTTCTAGACCTTCGGATTGAGGCGGTGGGTGACCTCCTAATTCAACTCCTTTCCACAAATTGAGTACAGAAAAAAAAGTATACAAAACAAAAATAAATAACAGTTAAATTAAATTAAATGCAAACAATAGGTGCAATCATAATCATATTACTGTCTTAGTATTCAGAGTGCAAACAGAGAGCCAAACGGAAACCAGAGCTAAGGGGTGGTTACAACTACACAGCCCAGCAGAAGATAGCTTTGATATTTAGAGACAGGCTATTGTATGTTACCTAATTTGCATCGGTCAGTCTTGCATTTACTTTCGTTTTTGATTTGTGATCGCACGCACTCTGTGTATAGGGAGCGCCGGTACTCGGCGTGCATTGTAGATATTAAGTCATTTATCAGTTCCTAAATCAGGCTCTGTTTGCAGACCATCTTGCAACATTGTCATGTCAATCATCTCCCCTTACGCTTGCTCGTTTAATTTCAGTAAAAAACAACAACAGTGGATATAATGTAAACATAGCTGTGGCATATTCTATGCTAATTTCACCCTCACGCTCCGCCATGGCGATAGCTATTTTAATCTTGCGAGATCTCGTGGCACAAGATTTTGTCACACCCCTACACTGTGATAATGTCACCGGAGCTATCCTAAGTATAACTGTCATTTTTGCCTTGAGATATCTAAAGCTGTTTTCAGATGTGTAGATTGTTTGCTTTGTTTCGATGTTTGTGGTTATACCTTCGATGGTCCACTAACTATAAGTAACTTTGCAACTACATGTCATCTAACATTAGAGTATTAGTAGACTGTAAAGCCACATTTCCAACGAAATTACCCAGAACAATTTGTCCCAGGACACCTTTCCCCCAGACCTGTTGCTGTCTGAGTTTCTATCGTGGTCTAAAATACTGTGACGATTAGTGCGGTGACCCAGGACTGCGCGTGACCTTCCAGTTCCTGCTGGATTTCGTCCTCCACTTATAAGCTTAAAGGGTTAGTTCACCCAAAAATGAAATTGATGTCATAAAGATTGATTCAATGATTCGGATCGCCAATGTCACGTGATTTCAGCAGTTTGGCACGCGATCCAAACTGCTGAAATCACGTGACATTGGCAATCCGAATCATTGATCGAGTCATTGATTAATGAACCGTTTGAATCTTTTTTTTTTGAGGAACACAGAAGAGAAGACAATGCTTAATAAAGTCATAGTTTTTGTTATTTTTGGACCAAAATGTATTTTCGATGCTTCAAGAGATTCTACTTAACCAACTGATGTCACAAATGGACTACTTTGATGATGTTTTTATTCCCTTTCTGGACATGGACAGTATAGTGGGCATAGACGGCATATGCTCTGGGACTAAAATATAAAATATCTTAAACTGTGTTCCGAAGATGAATGGAGGTCTTACGGGTGAGGAACGACATTAGGGTTATTCATTAAATCAGCGCTTCCCAACCGGGGTGCCGTCTGACGTGAGCGGGGGTGCCGTGTAAAAGGTGCCCGTACGCACTTGCACCGCGGTTCATCTCACATCTGATGATGACGCATCTTTAATATGGGTTGTAATATGCTTTTATGTGTGTTTCTGACAAACTCACACAAAAAGTATGTCAACATGTCCATCTTGATGAGTATCTAAGCAGACATAGTCTGAATATGCCTTAAGTGAACTTTATACAGTCGAGAAAGACGACACATATCCCTATATTAGGTCTTAAAGGGGCAGCAACCTTTACTCTTCTTAATGTCAAAGAAAAGATAAGGACATCACTCACTGCTTTTGATTGAATAGCTTGTGTAAGTTTAATAAGGATTAATATTTAATTTAAACAGTTAAATATGCGGTTATTTTACATTTGATTATTTATTCAATTTCTCTACCTAAAAACTAATGTTAGGCTGCATTTACGCTGCAGGTCTTGATGCACAATTCCGATTTGGTGACTATATCCGATTTTTTTGACGACCCGCTTACATCATCTTTTCAAAAGCGACCCGCATCCGATATTTGCATTTACACTGTACTCTGGCAAAACAGCCCAAGACTTTCTTAACCGGTGAAAGGAAGTAAAACAGCGTGATATGCGATGGACGCAGACGCAATGATTGCACAATGTTTTGCTGTCTGCACTGTTCCACACATCTTTAAAGGTCGGAAAAACATTTCTCTCTTAAGGCGGAGAAAAACAGGAGAGCCCTTAATGGGGTTGCCAGGTTTTCACAACAAAACCCGTCCAATTGCAACTCAAAACTGTGTTAAAGTAGCCCAATGCCGCATGAAAACCGCGGACTTGGCAACAATGGCCTTTCGCAGTTTGTGTTTACCTGAGTTGACGTCATTCGCCTCCATTCTTTTTTCAATGACGTACGACTCGCATTTACTGGGGAATATCCGATTTGACCGTTTAAATGGAAGAAGCTAATGTACGCATCCGAATCATATCGGATTTATTACCACATATGAGTGAGGCCTGAATCCGATCTGAGGATATCGAAATTCATCCGTTTTTTTTACTGCTTACACGTTCACGTCATATCCGATCTGTGCCACATGAGAGGAAAAAAATCGGAATTGGGTCACTTGAACCATGCAGTGTAAATGCGGCCTTAGACCTACCTGAAAAACATGAAAAGCATTGTTCATGTTATCAGTATTTTTGCTCAATAGTTTTTATTTGTGCTGCTGCTTGTATTTAAGTTATTTGTTCTTATTTTCTTTATTTTTCTTTGTCCTTTATTCTCTGAACATAGCAAATACCAAAACGTACTGAAACTGTGAACCTAAAACGTTATACAAACCGACCCGTGAGCAATCTGTACCGTTACACCCCTAGCGTAACGTATGTGAGGGGGTGCCACAAAATGTTGAAAATTTTCAAAGGGTGCCATGACTGAAAAAAGGTTGGGAAACACTGCATTAAATTACATCAATATCATTTTTGGGTGAACTAACCTTTTAATAAAGCCTGAACCTGACTGTCGATCGCAGAGTTAACATGAAGGCTTTCCATTCCATTGAGTCATCCATCTGATAACTAACTGATTATTTGGGTATGTAAATGTAGCTAATGTGACTTATTATTTTAAACTTTATCTAAATATAACCTTTTTCACATTTCACTCTGAGGTGAACAGACCGTGTGTGTATATTTATAAGCCATACGGTTATAAGCATTTGTGTGTAAGCTTCTTTCCCGTGCAGATATAAGATGGGGTTTGTATTGTTACCTCTGTGCTCTGTCTTTTCGAGCAGGGCGGCAATTTGGTTAGCGGTGACAATAATAATACATCAAAGCGGAGAATCAATTCCACTACAAAGGCTTTGTAGCCTAAACCTACAACTAGGGGAGACAGCTCGAGCATTGCGTGCATGTGTGTGGCGCACACTTTGCAAAGCATCCGTGTGCCCTCCTGTGCGTGTGGCTTCTTTAGTATTCAGTGTGTGCATCTAATGTACTAAATGTGTTTTTCTACAGGCAAATGTGGCATGTTTGCGGTGTACGTGTGACTATTACGGCATTGCTGGTATGATCAGGAGGAATCTCATTTCACCGGTGAAAAGGAAACTCCGTCTAAAGCGACTGGAGCGTGTCCTCGCTCTTGCTCCTCTAGCCGTATCGCCCCTGGGGTGGGCGGTTAAGGGCAACAGAGTGCAACAGGATACAAGCATCTGACACACCACGACTGAGCATTCAGCTGGCAAACAGCCACTATGCAGAGAATGAGAGAAGGGGAGAGAGATACTGACTGAAAAAAGGGCAAAGAAGTGCATCATATAGAAAATGGCAGAGCAACGGGAATGAAAGGGAACTAAAGTCATTGATCTGTGAAGTGTAGCATGAAAATGGCAACGCTATTCTTCAAGAATAAAGTGCCAGCCGTAGGTACTTCCAAACGGAAAACTCACAATGGTATTCAGAAAGATGACAAGCAACTCAAAAGGAAATGTTACTGCTTGGAGGCTGATTTTTTTTATATAGCTGAGGACTCAAATAATAGTAAATTTGTCTCAGGTGTTTTTCTTCCAACTCTGTATAAGAGATCTACATAAACACACAAGATAATTGTTTACAGTAAGAGTATAGCGCAATGAAATGAATGTGGATATAATTTGGTCTTGGAAAAATTTAAGGATAAATTTATTTTATACTGAGATATTTGACTTGATTGCAGACATTGATGTTTTTGAAAAAGATAAACACTTGCTTTTTGTTTCACGAGAAAAATCTGATTAGTAGAAGAACAACGAGGCATGAGTCTCTATTTGCACTCTATTAAAGGTGTCATGAACTGGCTTTTTTCATTTTTTATACTGTTGTCTGAGGTCAACCAATGATGTTCGTGTGGTTTTTACATTCAAAAACATCATAACCAATACGTAATAGGCTATTTTCTACACTGGTTTTGATGCTCTCTCCAAAATGCTGGGATTTGATGGGCGTGCCGCACTGGAGACTTGGAAGTAAACGTCCACGGCTAGGATTGGATAAGATTTTCATATTTAATGAGCTTAAGCTCCCCTGTCAGTTCACATGAGGGAGAGGAGAGATGAGGGAGAAGCGTCAACTGGAATGATTTTCTCGATCACAGGGCTCGTAAACGTGTGTATCAAACAAACACAAAGATTTATTTACTTTTCATCCACCCATGATTGATTGTGATTGGACTATTATATCGGACGATATAAACGTGTGCGTGCCACCCTTCAGATGACAACGAGAGAGAGAGAGAGAGAGAGAGAGAGAGAGAGAGAGAGAGAGAGAGAGAGAGAGAGAGAGAGAGAGAGAGAGAGAGAGAGAGAGAGAGAGAGAGAGAGAGAGAGAGAGAGAGAGAGAGAGAGAGAGAAAGAACAGAATACTAAGAGATGAATCGGCCTGCCGGCCTTTGCGAGCCCTGGCCCATACGTGTCTGAGTCCAGCGTACTAAAGGTATGTTCTGTTAGACATACACATAAGCATAACAATCTATAACAATGCAATACTATTACATATAAAAACACGTTTTACTCACATAAGTGTGTTGCACCATTCCTGTCGGATCTAAATCCAGCATCGACCGGAGAGTTTGTTTACAAACGATACCGCAGTGAACTAAAGTGAACAGGTCTATCCCACGTGACACGTGAGCTGGAACTTCATTAAAAATAAAGTTCAACCACACATTCCTAATATTCGGATCCGAAGGAAGCTTATGCAGCGACTGTGTTCTTCCACAACCAGGAATGGTGCAATATCTTAATCTTCCTCGGCATGTTTATTGTTGTTGACCAGCACAAGCCAATCACCTCCATGAGTCGATGAGTGGGGCTACTGTATTACACGCGCTGTAGAGGCGGTGTTTCATCGCACACAGATGTCATTATGAAGCACAGGACCGTTTGCTGAGCCTGGTATCTATAAAAGATTTTCTTCGACTAACAAGGAAGTTTTCAGCTCTGAAACTTACAGGATATTCTTATATTACCATGACCATTTATATATCAAAAGCTCAAGGGAAAGTTGATTTCTCAATTCATCACCACTTAAACCTAAATGCTGTTTAAGAGAACCAAATGAGATTTTAAAGAGATTTAATTTACTATTTTATTTTAGTTGGATAAATTATATACAACAGCAGTCATTTTAACACTTTTAACATCCAAGACTGTCAACAAAAATGTAGATGTAACTCTCTGATAAATTTTCCTTCCTACTCAAAACCGAAATCATGGGTAAGACTGCCGACCTGACTGCTGTCCAGAAGGCCACCCTTGACACCCTCAAGCGAGAGTGTAAGACACAGAGGGAAGTTTCTGAACGAATAGGCAGTTCCCAGAGTGCTGTATCAAGGCACCTCAGGGGGAAGTCTGTTGGAAGGAAAAAGTGTGGCAAAAAACCGCTGCACAATGAGAAGAGGTGACCGGACCCTGAGTAAGATTGTGGAGAAGGACCGATTCCAGACCTTGGGGGACCTGCGGTAGCAGTGGACTGAGTCTGGAGTAGAAACATCCAGAGCCACCGTGCACAGGTGTGTGCAGGAAATGGGCTACAGGTGCCGCATTCTCTGTAGCCACTTTTGCTCAGTGGTCCAAAGTACTTTTTTTTTGATGAAAGCATATTTTGCATGTCATTCGGAAATCAAGGTGCCAGAGTCTGGAGGAAGACTGGGGAGAAGGAAATGCCTGAAGTCCAGTGTCAAGTGCCCACAGTCAGTGATGGTCTGGGGTGCCATGTCAGCTGCTGGTGTTGGTCCACTGTGTTTTATCAAGGGCAGGGTCAATGCAGCTAGCTATCAGGAGATTTTTGAGCCCTTCATGCTTCCATCTGCTAAAAAGCTTTATGGAGATGAAGATTTCATTTTTCAGCACGACCTGGCACCTGCTCACAGTGCCAAAACCACTGGTAAATGGTTTACTGACCATGGTATTACTGTGCTCAATTGGTCTGCCAACTCTCCTGACCTGAACCCCATAGAGAATCTGTGGGATATTGTGAAGAGAAAGTGGAGAGACGCAAGACCCAACACTCTGGATGAGCTTAAGGCCACTGTCGAATCATCCTGGGCCTCCATAACACCTCAGCAGTGCCACAGGCTGATTGTCTCAATGCCACGCCGCATTGAAGCAGTCATTTCTGCAAAATGATTCCCGAACAAGTATTGAGTGCATAACTGAACATTATTATTTGAAGGTTGACTTTTTTGTATTAAAAACACTTTTCATTTATTGGTCGGATGAAATATGCTAATGTTTTGAGATTTTGGGCTTAATCACTTGCGCTGTTATTATTGCATCCTGTTTATGTACAACAACACTGATGTGCAAATAGGCAAGAATCTGTCAAAATAAGGTGTGAATAGCATTAATAACTATTTACACATATTGCAAAGAACTGCTACTTTTACATTGTGTAAATAGACTATATCACTTATACATCTAAAAGCATATACAGCTATTTGCACTTAAATATCATATAATCGCTAAGAACGCTTAACTCTTTTTCATATAAAAGAATAGAGCTATATAGCTATACATGTCTCTAAAACAGCTATACAGCATGGTTAAAAACAAGATAATAATGAATAAAAAATTCTGAACATTGACTCTTTATTGTCTTTATTCACCTTTTTCTTTAGTTTTCTCAATAGAAATCATTAAAGCATAGAATAGCATATTTCTAAAAGGGACTCATTGTAACAGTATGGCAACATACCCCACCTGTGCAACTGGGATTTAAACCCAGCTCATGTCTTCTGCTGGTTAGATCAGCGACCTCAACTGTTAAATAACAGATACGCGATTAAAATAATCTAATTTTAAATAAACACAAAACAAAGATAAATTTACTTAAGACTTTAAGACTTACTTACCTAAAATGTATTTAAGAAATTTACTTGAGAAAGAAAAGTATTTTACTTTTATATAAATAAATGTTAACTATATATAAGTGTTCAGTGATAAAGATGTTCATCCAAACATGTTTTTATTTTTCTATATAGTATTATGGCAACTAGTTAATACACTAAAAGTGATGATACATGGGGAAACTTTTTGAGCAATGTTGCTGGGCAATGTTGCCATTAACGGGTAACAAGGTGAGATACGGGGCCCACAACCAATCTAAAGTATCCAGATAGAAATTCACTGCCCAATTTTAATGGGAAAGTGCCCAAGGAACATCGCTTTGGAACACTGCCCAGCAGCATTGCTCAAAAAAGTTGCCCCGTGTATCATCACCTTAAGTTTCGTCATGATGGCATGTGTGGAAAGTTTTAAACGATGTGTGTAACAACTAGCCCCGCGTTAGGTTGTGCCCTGCTCACCCCTATACCTGAACAACTCCTCATTAATGCAAATATCTAATCAGCAGTCACATGGCTCAATGCATCTAATCATTCAGACATGGGGTGCATCTCAATCCGCTCCCTGGTTCAGTAGTCAGGGTACTGATCAGAGAATCTGCCATTTTAAGGGCAACTCACTAAACAGAACGACGTGATGCTTTTAAAAATACAAACCATTATTTTATTATATTTCAGCATAAAATACATTTCTAGACAGGTAATTAACAATCTAGCTAACATTCATAATTGATTTATGTCTAAAATGTTGCACGTATATGTAACAAGCAAAGTATTCATCATAATGTACTAGCATTACAAGTGATGTCAGAAAGATATCAGCTCTGCAGTTGTTCATGATGATGTACAACAAGGACGCTGTCACATCGCTGGAAATACAGTCATCAGTGTCCCAATGTGCAGTGAGCCAGCGTCCTTTACTGTCCTATCCAGTGCTCGAATTCATGAACACGATATACTGATTCACAAGCCCGGGAGCTAAAACACAGCCATGTTCAAAATGATTTGCTGAATCAAACTGAGCCTCAGAATGAGCAAGAAAGGTGATTTAAGCAACTTTGAATGCATTATTGTTAGTACCAGAAGGGCTGGTATTTTAGAAACTGCCTATCTACTGGGATTTTCACGCAAAACCATCTCTAGGGTTTACAGAAAAAGGTCCGAAAAGAGAAAATATCAAGTGAGCGGCAGTTCTGTGGGCAAATATGCCTCTGATGCCAGAGAGAGAGGAAAATGGATGGATCCAGAAAGAGCATGCATCCACCTTAGTATTAAAGGTTCAGGCTGCTGATGGTGGTGTAATGATGTGGGATATATTCTTGGCACACTTTGGGCTCCTTAGTATCACTTGAGAGTTGTTTAAACACCACAGCCAACCTGAGCAATGTTGTTGACCATGTCCATCCCCTTATTACTACAGTGTACACATCTTCTGATGGCTACTTCCAGCAAGGCAACACGCCATGTCACAAAACTCAAATCATTTCAAACTGGATTTTTGAACGTGACAATGAGTTCACTAAACTCAAATGGCCTCCAGAGTCAACAGATCTCAATCCAATAGAGATCTCAATCCAATCTCTATCCCATTCCACCTCTGGGATGTGGTGGAATGGGAGATTTGCATCATGGATGTGCAGTCGACACATCTGCAGCACTGGATGATGCTACCAAGCCAATATGGACCAAAATTAGAGAAATGTTTAAAGCAACTTGTAGAATCTATACCACGAAGAATTAAAGGGTATACTTCAGCGCTGGGAAGATGAATGTGTATTTATACTGGGTCATTGATGTTGTAGAAATGTGAAATTATTTTTGAAAAAAGAATTGAAAGACAGAACATTTATTTTTGGCTGAATTAAAAACTGAACGTGTCTGTTTAATAAAATGCGAGTGAGCCGAGCGAGAGTCACGACACAAATGCAGCAGGAGTCAGGTAACATTCATCACGAGAGCGAGGAGCTGAGGTAAGCGTGGGCGAGACAGCGCGTGTTCAGTCTGAAACGTTTTCAGATCATACCTTTGGAAGCTTAACTTTCATATAGGAATTCATTTGAAAAGTTCATTTGAAACCTACTACTGACTACTGGCTGTAGACGTTAGTCTCTGGGCAAAAACTCTAAGTACTAGAAAAATGTCCCTAATAAAGCAATGAGTGAGCTGCTTTATTACTATTTTAATCCTTTCCCCTCCAAACACAGAATTTTCCGTTATTTGTGAGAAAACGCTTCCAGGACAAAAACGGAATTTTCCGGGTTTCCGTGTTTTCACTGTCAGACACTAGGGGCGCTATTACACATCTCCTGAATGTGTACTGAATCTCCTAATCAAAACACATGAGTAAAACGCAGTAAAACAAGCGATCGTATGTAATCATATGCATATGAAAAATATCAGGATCATCAACATTAAACATAATATTTATCAAAACTATCTACTGTTACTGAATAAAATATGGACCAGGATGAGCTACAGGACTGTGAAGCATTAGGGGTGTTGATGGACTCGATCTACTCCATCTGTGTTTGATCATCGCTATGAATCTGATCTGGATGTAGTCTTTCACAAAAACATGATTTTATCAGCCTTTTGTTCAAAATGTTGCTTTTTTAAAATGAAATTTAACCATATTCAATCGTTGATGACAAAGGACTGCAAGAAGATAGAATAAAACAGGTTGAAAAGAAGAGGGTCAGCTCTTTCTTTTGATATTGCATGTGCAGATATTCATAAAACAAAATATTCTATGGGCTATTAAATTTTGGTGAAAATGGTCAAAAACCCTGGCGGTGGCTGGAAACTTTTTTTTTTAAACGCTGACGGGGAAAGAGTTAACAGTAAAATTGTGCAGGCTGTGATTAGTTCCTTTTGCATGCATAGAAAAGCAAGTAAGATCATTTAATTCCACCCCAATTTTACCTTTACTCCGAAACCCATCGGTGCTTGGAGTAAAAAAACAAAAAACAAAATTCAGTGATCTAAATGTAATATTTTGCTGCAACTCTTCGGTGCTTTAAGCATTCAAGTCAGTCATCAGAATTTTCATTTCATCTGAACAATTTCTTTCAGAAAAAAAACTACATTTGTTCTTCATTTATTCACAATATTGCCCACGAGAAATAATTGAGATGTAAAAGCGAGCTATGTAAGATTCCTCCTCTCTATTTTGAAAGAAGATCGATCTAGGAATAAGAAATGAGAAATGTTTTCCCTTTATAGTTAGCAAAAAGCCCACACTTAGAAAGAGCCTTCAAGATCATTTTTAAATGTGAGAAAAAGCATCTGTGAAATGCATTTATGGAAGGAGCAGAGATGTTAAAGAAGGCATGTCGAAGACAGGAATAGAAACTTAGAAAAAGTGAACAACAGGGAACGAATCAAAGGTTGAAATAGAACAAGAAAAGTACCACAAGTAAAGAAAAAAAATGTAAGAAGAAAAAGAGAAAACTGGTTTGAGAGCTCTTCTACGGCCTGTTCCCTTTGGAGACTTTCAATTTCACCTGGTCTGAGAGCTGAGGATTCAGAAAAAAAGTTTGAATGAGACCGAGAGAGGCAGAAAGGACAAAGAGGCCGGTGCAGGAACCCCATGAGCCCCTGTCAAATAAAAAGGGGAGGGAAGACAAAATAATAGTGATAAATGTCAGTGTGATCGAGCACGGTCAGCCACTACATCCTGACCACAAACAATGCTGGCTCAACTATTGTTAGACAGACAGATTTAGAGAGCCGGCCTCTCTCAAGGGACGGTAGGAGCCAGATGAATTTCGAGAAGGAAGAATGAAGCAACCGACCTTTATTTACGGAGACGGAAATTGCTTTACAAATCAAGCAATTCTGCTTTCGTGTTTTATGAGAAAATGGATCAGTGATCAGCGGAAAAAAAACAAAAAAACACAGCAATGCCTCAAGCATCCTCCACATAATTACATTTGGAAAGGGAAATATTTCAAGGTAAATATTTTAAGGCTGTGAAAACACTTAACAACAGATGATCTGACGAACTCTTGGAGTGCAAGATAAGCATACTGTAAGAGAAAGCCTGCATTACTTATACACAGCCTACGCTACTGTTCATCTCCAAACACGCTCACAAAAGAAGTTTAAAATCATCTAAATTACTTTGTTATTATTATTAATTTTACATTATTAAACCATATATATATACACAATTCAAAGTGTAGGAATCATTATAATTAAGATCTTTGATGATAAAATGTCATGTCATAGCTGATACAAAGTGGATTTTAGGATGACTGTAACAATGTATAGACCAATCAGAAACTAGGATCGTGACTATACATACATTATTTAAACAGTTTAAGCAGCTTACAGAAACTTTTTGTGCTATTTGATGTCTGACAACAGTGGTGGAAAACAAGTTATCACAGTTATTTAGAGCAGTGTTTCCCAACCGGGTTGCCGTGGCACCCTGGGCTGCCATCTGGCAATTGCAGAGGTGCAGTGTAAAAAAATCCTTCAAACATTTTTAAATAGCTAAAAACTGTTAAAAAGTTATATTATAACAATCTGTCTCAGTCTCAAATAACAACAAATAACACACACACACACACACACATACACGTCTATATTACCAAGAGGGGACTATCACTCTACACTATCCAAGAGGGGACCTGTGTTTCTAGTCATTTTGAAGAAACAAAAATCACATACAAAATTTTCTTTTAAGGTCCTTATTCACAATATAACTTCAAATAAGCATTTTTTTATTTTTTAAAAAACATGCCAAGAGGGGACCTGAACGATGTCTACCTATCCAACAGGGGACCTCCATAGACTCTAATGGAGCTGTGTGTGTGACCGATGTCTACCTATCCAACAGGGGACCTCCATTAGTCTGCAGTGGAGCTGTGTGTGTGTGAATGTGAAGTGAGCTGGCAGTCAAGTCTGTCTTCTATATATATATATATAATGGTGGAGATGGCATATATATATATATATATATATATATATATATATATATATATATATATATATATATATATATATATATATATATATATATATATATATATATATATATATATATATATATATATATATATATATATATATGTCTTTACAAATAAATAACATTGTTTTTTAAATGATAATAAATGCAGTTAAGCTTCGTACAGACTATATAATGTCTCAAGTAATAATATGTCTTTTTATAATAACTGTGTTCTTTTGAATGTACTGAGAAGTATTTATTTGTAACCTAAAATATACTTTAATGCCATTTATTTTGAAGCTTATTTTTAAATATATTTATTACACAGTCGCAATAAAGTTACAAGATGTAACATCAAGTAACACACTACACTTAGTTAGTCCACAAGTCTTCTTGTGCTTTAGTATGTTAGTCAACACATTAAAATAAGTTAACTTGTTTACACAGGCATCTGGTATCACAATAGGCACACACACACACAATATACCTTAGACATAAGACGTAATACATTACAGAAAAGTCATTTCTTTAAGAAATACCTTCTCTGTTGTGTCTTCATAATTACAGTATATGATCAGTCCACATCTCTCATTTAAGATTATTGTCAGGTACACCAATGCATTTACATTTGTGCCCGATTGTATTAGCTGCCTATTCAAATATAGTTTCTGCTCTCTAAAATCCCCCCGAAATACTGTGTTCTTGAGATTTTAAGAGTGAGATTTGATTTCTTGCACCATCTACAAAAATAAAATAAATCAAGGACTGGACAAGCAGAAATTGTTCTTTAGGGTTATAAGGTCCCCTGTTAGATAGTAAATCACGACGCCTGTGTGTTTGCTGTGACATTTCTTATCATCACAAACACACTGTAAAGATTTAGAGTTTTTACTGCAATAACTGAGTTTAAAGGGTTAAATCAAGCAGAAATAGCTCTCTAATGTATTAAATGCAGGTCATTATTGAATAGTGATTACGTTACACACACACACTGACTCAGGTCCCCTGTTAGATAGTAAATCACGACGCCTGTGTGTTTCTCTCCTCAACCCCCACAACCCCCCACTCACAATTTACATTTCAATAAGGGAGACTTGAAAAACCAGTTTGTGAACCACAGGCCAATAGAGCTCAAACTACCAATGTGGCAGAACCCTTCTCAAATAAACTAGAGAAGATGCTGGGATTTGCCCTGCCAAATTAAACTAAATTACAGTTTTTACAATCGCTAGGCCACATTTCTCAACACTTTGGTCATTTTCAAAATCCTTCACACAGTTCTCCAAACCAACTTTCTGCTTCACAGCAGTTATTTCACATTCAAAAACTAACAAAACACTTAATTCATGTCTCAAATCAAGTGCCAATGATCCACAGTTTAGCTTGCACAGACTGAAGTTGTGATCTCTGTGTGAAGAGTTTTGAAAAAGTGTGTTTATTATTGAGAAATGTTTTGTAAAAGAAAATTTTATATCACAGCTTAACTGTGGATCAACATTGCTTTAGCAAAAAATGCATTCAATGGCAACATCTTTCAATTGACCTGAAATCTTTTCTCACTTTGACACAAACACAATCAAATCTTTGTTCTACAGGCCAATTCGCACATCATTACATGCTGTTTTCCAAAGTGTTAAACTTATGGACAAAACAATAACATAATACAAAACTGAATGAGACAGCAATTTACAACATTTATACAGTAATATTGTAATGCAATTTATCCTGCTAAAAAAATCAAACACTATCAAAGCAACTTTTATGAAACTGAACACCAACACAAGTGTTAGACCATTACCATCCATTCAAAAGAGGAAACTTAGGAATAATGTTGTACTGTAATGTAAGCATGCAGTGAATTATGAGCAGTACAGTGTCATTCTAGTTTTGTAAAGACATTTTAATTGTATAATGTTCCTGATGTTAGTGTTGGATAAACCTGTGCTGCCAGTGCTCTGGAAGAATGAGTTGATTTGTAAAAGTAAAATTAACTGCTGTGAAGCTGAAAGTTGGTTAACAAATTTATAAACTCCTCACTCAGTTCTCCTAAAGATTGGGAAATGTGTCCTAGCGATTGTAATTTCATTTCATCATGTAATTTTAATTTATTTTTGGCAGTGTATTTGGTCTAGGACACAGGTAACAGTAGTGAGGTTCTTTGTCTCACCTGTGAGAGTCTTCATGCATTGAAATGTAAATTACTGGTGGGGGGTTAAGCAGCAAACTCAACACACACTATTCTCTATTCCAATTTCAAGAGCACATCTAAACCACTAGCCCAAACACATTACAAGTGAAAGCACAAATAAATACAAAAGATATGATACAAATGAAATAAACAGTGCTTTTCAGGACGGTCTCTCAGAAGTTGTAATATAACACTGTCCTCACTGTAAAAAAAAAAAAAAAAAAAAAATTAAATATATATATATGTGTGCTTCAGATGTGCTTCAGATATTTATGCATATAGCACGTGAGTAATGAAGAGCCTTCTGAAGCAAAGTGGCACGTTTGTGTAAGAACAATGTCCATATTTTAAACTTTATAGACTAAACAAACTATTTTTATTGAAAGATATTGTGTTTTAGTGTTATTATGAAAAGAGTAACCCCTGACGCTAAGTTTTGTTTAGCTCTATCTTCTCTCTTCTGCGTTTGTCAGTGCACATACGTCAAGGATTCATGGGTGAAGAAGGGTTACTCTTTAAAGGACAACTCCGGTGAGAAATGACCCTCGGGGTAATTAACAGATGGTGGTTACAGAGTAGATCTTTCTGTGGGATGCGTTTTCATGGAAATCAAGTGTAAAGAGTTTTATCTCTAAAAACAGATTTGAGTGACGAACGCTGTGCTAAGTGATGAACTGTGACTTGGAATCTCATATGGGCCATTGTTTCCGGAAGAAAGCACTGAACGCAGTAGAGAAAAAAAAGAAAAAAAAGTCCATGTAATTAGATTTCACAAACTTAATTCCTATCGATCAGCTCACTTAGCACAGCGTTCGTGGCTCGACTAGTCGAGACTGTTTTCCAAGATGGCTGCAGTCTGTAAACGTGTAATGTACTGTCTTTATAAAGTACCTTCTTATTAAACCGTTTGTACTCTAACAAGTTCTCAATGCTTCGTTTGCATGCAGGGACCCTCATTATGCTACCGTGTGTGAGGATATGTTGAGCCTTGTTCGTGGTATTAACTAGCGATTTAATTTCACTTATTCCATGCCCCATAGACAAACATTATAAGCTAATCTGTGTTTAGAGATAAAACTCTTTAAATTCGATTTTCATGAAACCGCATCCCAGAGAACGATCTACTCGATAACCATCTGTTGATTACCCCTAGGGTCATTTCTCACCGGAGTTGTCCTTTAAGCGCAATGTGATTCGTGTGGCACTGAAAACCGAAAGCTAGTACTTTAGTCTATGGATCAGTTACTGTGTGGATCAGTTATATGATGGTTAGATGCACTTTTATGGACCGACAAGGCACTGGCATTTTAAAGCTGGGAAGAGCCAGGACTTTTTTAATATAAATTTAAATAACTCAGATTTTATTCATTTAAAAAAAGAATGTCATATACACTTGGGATGACTTGAGGGTGAGTAAATCATGGGCTAATTTTCATTTGTAGGTGAACTAACTGCTGTAAACTGGGCCCACAAACACAGTAGATCCACACAATCCCCCACACACACACACACAATTTACATTTTAATAATAATAAATAAGGGAAGACTTGAAAACCCAGGGCCCTATAATTTCCGCGATCACGGAATCGCGGACGGAATCGCGGAATTGGCATATTAACGCGGAATCTGGTGTTAACGCAGATTTCCCCGGAATTTTACATATTTGTAATGAAATTCTGTGTCGTGTGGGTGGAGAACGTATGTCTGAGGAAAGTGCAGACCGGGGGAAGCAAATCTTCGCGACACAACCCCTCCCGTCATTTCAGCTCGCCCTTCAAAACAATGAAAGTACAGCGAAGTTGGTCTCCACGGCTCTGCTTTCGGCAGCGAAAAAGTTAAGAAACTCGACGCTAACGGCGGTTTCACACTGCACGCGCAGGCGACGCAGAAGCTTTGCGTATGGAGAGCGGGAGCCGCGCTCGTGTATTGCACAGACAGACAAATATTGTCCATTCTGTCAGATTTTCCGGTGTTCTGCTCGACCCCTGTCATCTCGTGCTTTGATTTATAATGGGCACATTAGGCAGCAATGCATATCTGCTGCAAATGCGACCGTTTTCCCCTCTGTTCCAAACATGCATTTAACATGCTGTAGCCTATGGGTAGTTTACATGATAAGTAACCTTAAAGTTAAAATTAAGCATCTAGTTTTAATCATTTAAAGGGGCCTTTGAAGTTGGGGAAAAAAACTTCAGGCAGTGTTGTGTTTTCGTGTATTTTTATTTTTCACAGCTCTGGATATCATAATGGTGATTGTTAAACACACAGAACAATTCACTACATGATTTCATGGTGAAATGTGTTTTTTATGTTAATTTTCAAATTTAAATGTTTTACTTAAGAGTACTTAAGAGTACTGTAAAAGATGATTCTTATGATTTTTTTTTTTTAGTTCTTTTAAAAAAAATTTACTTGAAAGAAAAAGCTAATGGAGCACTTTCATTTTAACTTATATAAACTATTATAATTTATTTTACCGGAAAGTTAATAGCTAATAACCATTAATATTTGAAGTATTTGAAGTGCAGTGTTATGTTAAATATCAAATTTGTCCTAAAAAGTAAATGTGATGTTTGTTACCTCGATAAATTTAAGGTCATTCCTATTTTTTGTTTTATGTTGTATTATATTAACATTAAAAGCACTCTCTTTTTTCACCAAAATAACAGTAAAGGGTAAAAAAAACTGAATTACCAAACATTTTAACGGAAAAAAAGGAATCTGCAAAAATTAAAATGGAAAAAACGGAATTTGCAAAAATTTAGACGGAAAAAACAGAATTTGGGAAAAAATAAAACGGATTTCATTGGGCCCTAAAAACCCAGTTTGTGAACCAAAGGCCAACCTAGAGGAAAGGAAAATCAAACCTGAGATCTCCTTCTCAACTCACATCTTTCTCCTAGACAGAAATGAGATATTGAGACATAAGTCTAAGTCTCCTGCTTCTCACATGTTTATCCTGAGACAAAAAAATAACATTCTCTCATGTTTATCTCCTCTAAAGTTTCATAAGAGATCTCAACAACATCACATACTATGTTCTGATTTGTCTCCTTGGCTAGAGAGACTGGATTGCTCATATGTGTCTCCTCTAAAGTTTCAGAAGGGATCTCAACAGTATCGCATGCTGTGCTCAGAATTTTTTCTTCAGCTCGATACTCTGGAACTCTCACTTTTGTCACCTCTAAAAAGTTTCATAAAAGATCTCAATGACATCACACACTGTGCTCAGAATATTCTCCTTAGTTAAAGTCTCTGGCACTCTCAAATTTGTCAAACAAATGTTGGTCACTTTTTCAAAACTCTTCACACAGTGATCACAACTTCAGTCTGTGCAAGCTAAACTGTGGATCATTGGCACTTGATTTGAGACATGAATTAAGTGTTTTGTTAGTTTTTGTGGATTTTGAATGTGAAATAACTGCTGTGAAGCAGAAAGTTGGTTTGGAGAACAAGTTTTGAAAATGACCAAAGTATTGAGAAATGTGGCCTAGCGATTGTAAAAAATGTAATTTAGTTTAATTTGGCAGGGCAAATCCCAGCATCTTCTCTAGTTTATTTGAGAAGGGTTCTGCCACATTGGTAGTTTGAGCTCTATTGGCCTGTGGTTCACAAACTGGTTTTTCAAGTCTCCCTTATTGAAATGTAAATTGTGAGTGGGGGGTTGTGGGGGTTGAGGAGAGAAACACACAGGCGTCGTGATTTACTATCTAACAGGGGACCTGAGTCAGTGTGTGTGTAACGTAATCACTATTCAATAATGACCTGCAATAAATACAGTAGAGAGCTATTTCTGCTTGATTTAACCCTTTAAACTCAGGTATTGCTGTAAAAACTCTAAATCTTTGCAGTGTGTTTATG